>NW_010191479.1:0-65820 GCF_000695765.1 Mesitornis unicolor
CCTAGTAGCCTCCCTACACCCTCAGACAATAACCCTATATTCTTCCCGAAGTTCGAAGTTCAAACTGTGAATGAAGCAATATCAGGAGTAGTTTAAGTGAGAATTTAAACTAAAGATTCAGAGAGGTTTAAGATACCACTGAAGCAGGATGCCCACATTTATAATGGTTGCTCTAACCACTTCTGGAACATAGCTAAATATACTGTCGCAAGTACATAGTATTCTGATACTATTAGATACTAGTTTATCCTTAATATTTACACTAAAGATACTATATCTCTGATAAAAATATAATTTTTTTTCAATGTATAATCATAACATTTAAGAAGTTATTACTAATTTCAGAACAATTGTATTCCATTCATCCTTAGTTTAAAAAAGCATAACAAAAAATCCTCAATTTCAAGGAAATATCCAAAAGTTATTGCATTTTTTCCTGAAGACAGTAAAATGAAAACAGAATAGTTTTGCTAGCAGTAGGGTAGTTTTTAATTAAATCATGCATAATGCTGAGCAGTTGACTCTATATTCCTTTTATTTTATTCTGGCCCTTTGAGATTTGAAGATTGTAACTTAAAAATAAGGGGTTTTCCTGATTTTCAGTTTATTTTAATCTCTTGTGCTCTGTACTTGTTTCCATATTGAATTACACAGCTACGTGTCAGGTCTAGAAAACATTACATAAAATACTGATATATATAAAAAGCATTTACTGTTTTTCATAGAATCATAGAATGGTTTCTCTTGGAAGGAACCTTCTAGTTTAACCCTCCTGCCATGGGCAGGGACACCTCCCATCAGACCTCACTGCTCAAGGCCCCATCCAACCTGGCCTTGAACCTTCCCAGGGAGGGAGCATCTACAACTTTTCTTTTTAAATTCCTAGATGTGCCTAGGAAAGTGATTTATGTCAACCCTAATATTCCTTTCTTCTGCCTACACTTCGACTTAGACATCACAACATGATAACTGCTGTATTCTTTTCAAAGACACTGTAGCTCTGGTATACTTACTGTCACCTTATTTTCTTCACATTTTTGTTAAAATGTTAATTGATTTCCTATTCTTACACTGTGCATTTTTTGTACTGTGTCTACTCTTTATAAAATGAGGACAACTTTGGAAAAATCTAAGGAAATCATCCCTTTATATGTAATTGGTAAACTATAACTTTCAATGAATGGAAGACTATTATTTTGTTGATTGCTTTGCAACCAACTTAATAAAAACCCTTCCTTCCATAAATTTTCTGGCTGCAGAATTTGCTCCATTTTATTTAGAATTACCATCTTAAGTGCTCTTTTCCAAAGAATTCAAATTTTTTTTTAGCTTTATGAAGAGTTTAGTCCTAATATGTAGAATTATCAAATTACATCAAATTGATATCTTACAATAAGAGAGAGTATTACAAGAAAATCTTGATGGAAGTTCAGAAATGACCTATGAAGGAATAGTAAGATGACAATGTTTTCAGATGACAGAAAGAGAGTCCACAATGCAAAACCAAATTGCAAAGAATGATGAAGAAAGAATGTACAATATAGAATGACGCATGACACATGCAATGGAAGACAAAATTAAACTCAAAGGAGAATATGCTAAATGCCTAATAAATATGCAGGAAGGACATTTTGGAAACACTGTAGATAATATCTGAAAATATCAGCTCATTAGTTAGCTCCTATCAAGACTGCTTATGAAATATATTGGGGGTGGGAGGGTGGCAACAGACATGGCAACACAAACCCAGAAAAAATAATGCCAAAATATTCAATCATTATAATACTGACTCCAGACAATTCACACCCCTGACACTAGTTGTGTGAAGACATATAGAGAAGGCAAAAAGGAAGCTTTTAAGTATAAATATTCTGATTTCAAAAATAAGAACCTGATTTCATTCCCATTCATATCTGTAGAACTCTACCTTACAAAATGGTAACCCCTGCATTTACAAACTACGTGAAGTTATATTTATGCCATCTCAAAAGAAGTACATGATAGAACTTGAAATTACACAAAGGACAGCAAGAATCATAAGAGCTATAGTATGGCTTTCAAACAAGATGAGACAAATTGCATTAAGTCTCTTCCATTTGTTAAACGGCTGACTGAAAGGAGGTAAGACAGTGCTCTATAATGAATGAATGATACGTAAAAGCCTCATTATTTAAAATCTTTTACATCATATAATAGATGATCTTTCAAGGTCCCTTCCAACTCCTAATATTCTGTGATTCTGTGATATAAAATAGAAATCAATCCATAAAATGGGCTAGCGTGATTTTTAAAGAATTTAAAGTTTTCCTTTTTCCCCAAACACAAGTCTGGAGCATTGTATCACAAGAAGCCATAGACACAAACAGAACTGGATGGAAGTAGGTGTGAGATAAAATATACATGCACTGATGGTTCATATGCAGCTCCTAGCTGTGTTCCTACATTGCCAATTTTTAGAATCTGGCCTGTTGTACAACAGAAATGAACAATTTATACTTATTCCATGGCTCTTACTCTTTCATTCATAAATTGTTGTTGATGTCCTCTATTGGCATGGCCCTTCAGGAGATTCAAGTTGCCCCTGCTTTGAGCTGCTTTTATATAGCTGATGGCCAATGTAAGCCCCTTGTCTGAATGTTAAAAACATATTCTTCATGTTTCTACATACAGAAACTACCAAAATACCAATGATTTGAATTCCAATTTTGCAAGAAAAGATACTTGTTTTTCTTTTTAAATTAACATGTAGCAGTAGTAGCATACATAAATATTTACTACGTCTGTGAAGAAAAGACAGCTCCATGAACAGTTGTACTGCAGCAACAAGCCTCATGAGAAGTTAGGCAATTAAACATTTTCATCAGAGTGAGAAATATAGAGAATGTGTACTTTGCTTCAATCTAAGGTCTAGAATTTAAAAAGAAAATACAAAAATTGTTTGACTTTTCTGCAGTGATAAAGCCAGAAAAAGCAGAGACATGTAAGCAGTTTCAATAATGATGGCAAGCTCAACCTTGATACCTGTTTATCGAACAGCCTGGAAGTAACACTGATGCTAATGCAAGCATATAAGCATCACTCATTACAACAAATACACGCATCTGACCTCCTGCGTCTGTCAGCGTTAGTTCACTACTTTACTAGGTTTCATATCAGTAAGGTCACTGAAGCATACGAACAGATAAAGTGAGCAAGAAAATGCAGGGATATTTTTCTACATAATAGAAAGTCTAAGTACAAGACTACGTCTGGAGAAAAATATGTACTGCAATTTCCTACCAGCTGGAGGTGAAAAAAAAATGCTTAGCTTGTCACAGCTAACTATAGCTGTTAATTTTATTATTATCATTATTGCTTTTTTATTGCAATAACACCTAGATGATCAGTCTGGGAGTTGAGGGCCCTACTGTGGCATAACAGCTTATGTTCTAATACATAGAACACAAATACAGCTCCTGCTCCGAATCACTCACCTGCAGAGGTCTACAGAGAATTTAAATGCAGCTTGCTTTTAAAGTACGGTAGATTTTAGTGTAGAATTTAGCATGTGTAGTTACGAAGTGTTGTATGTTATGCTAAAATAAAGACTTATACACAATACGCATTTGCATCCAACTTTCTTGCACTCTACAGAACACTACTTGTCTATTCTCAGCTACAATTACTAAATAAGACGCAGCTCACAAAACCAATACAAGAACAAACAATTGCCATTTTGTTAACATGCAATGTGTTATTAGATGCTATGTCAGGAAAATTGCATGCATTTGATAAATAGTAGGTGTCACTGCTATTCAATAAAATAAGTGACATTAACAACCTGCATTCATCCTCATTATGAAGAATCTTGTCTTTTCGAGCATTTCTGCCATTTCTAGGAATACCAGCCAACACTAGAGTCTCAGCATTTGTTAATAGGATCTGACCCTATGAGGCCACATTCCTTTAATGAATTAATGGAACAGGCTCTTTAATTCAAGAAAAACTGTCAGTAAAATTTTATTTTTGGCTATATAACCTACTGGATCTCAGTATCTCAGTTCTACAGTAGAAACCAGAAAAAAAGCTGATCCAGAACCATCAATGTGCTCACCTAGTGATGGGTAGGTACAGCATCAACACGGTCTCTTACTTGAATACATAACAACTTCAGAGATGCCTTAACTTATTCCCAATTGTAAATGACCATTGTGACACCTGCAAATCTGCGTAAACACCATGTCCCTTACTGTATGCTGTGTAAATAATGCAGTGTTTGCAATGGTGCATAGTGTGCGCTCTGTTAAGAAATTCAATGGTAAATTATTAATTATGTTCATGATACTATAAAGCAGACTAAGGTATTACTAAAATCCTGCCTCAAACAATGACGAGTACCAGATGCTTCAGACAACAAATCATGAAACACTAAGATTTATAAATATCTGTTTCTCAGCTTCAAAAAAACCCTATCTTCAACATTGGCTTTCCTATGTGAATTACATAATTATGTTCAAAATTGTATCGTGCAGCTCATACAGACTGCTGCAAGGTTTGCTGTGACTGCCACTACAGTTTTTCATTTATTTTTCACTGCAAACAAAAATTTCTCCTTCTCTAGATATTCACCCAGACATTGCCATTCATTGTTATTTCTGACAATGACACTACTGAGAGAGTTACTTTTTACTGAAGTGCAGGAGTTAACTGTGGAACAACCGACAAAGTCATATTTCTATGAAATTAACTATTTTAAGGTTTTAACTTTCAGCTCCCACAGAGATATTACACTGGTATATGAAGATAGTCTGGATTGCTGTGATATAGGTTATTATAGTAATATGCCCTATAAGCATAAAATTCCAAAGCTCTTAGTGTGTTGTCATGTTAAAGACTCAAAGTATGGTATATATTAAAGGAACTAGGAAAACTTAAAGAAGAGTTGCAAAAATGTTAGCTGTAAAATGCCAACATTTCTTCAGCTGATTTGACAATTACCATTGGCATTTTTAACTTTGTAACTCACAGAATTTAAATAAGTGAACGATAAAGGTATTTGAAAGATGCCTCCTAGTACAGTAATGTTAAAAAGTAAAAAAAAACACTATCAGCATTCAACCTTCATCTGTTGTAAAGTATCCATCCGAGTTTTCTGTAAGACATTGGGAAACAAACACCTCTTGTAAAAAGCTAACTAAATTACATTCTATTGCTTCCTATCCTTTGCTCATGAAAAAGGCTGAACTGCTTTTATAGATAATGCATTAATAAATCAGTGTAACAAAATGGCTATGCTGACAGCATTGCAGCAGACTATTTGAACAGCACCACTTGTATCCAGGCAACACAACTGTCTACGTCAGAAAGACCATGTGAGAAATTTGTTTACCTTCAAGAGGAATACACACCTAAGTGTCCAAACAGAGTAAATAGGGTTAGATTATCCTCAGTAAATAAAGTTCAAATCTACTAATATTTGTTTAGTGAAAAATTAAAGTGCTTTATGTTTACTTAAAAACAGTGATATAAGCTATGTTATATACTACAATAAAGAATTTTTAGTTGATTGCGTTATTTATAAAAAAGAAGATCTGGATTTTCAAATACCAGTTTACTGTACTGGTTTTCTTCTCTACATTGACTGCATCATAAAAAAATGGGAAGGTTTAATGCAAACTGATCCTTAAAATAAAGCATCTTTAGCACGTTGATAGTACTGAAATAATGCAAAGCCACAGTATGGGGGAAAAAAAAAACATCTTAATATCCATGCATTTATTTTTTTACACTTCAAATTTGCATTTGCTTTCATTGTCTTTTTGAGTTTGACAAAGCAAGAACTGAAAAAACTTCTTCCCTCCCTCTCCCAAGAAAAATACAGTCCCAGGAGAACTAGCTCTCTGGATTTACAAAGCTTTCACTGGGGTATAAAACAGGTTTATGATAGAAGATTGGCATCTGGAATCTCATCTGAGGAGTTAAAGGGATAGAATTTGCTCTGTATTGTAAAAACACAAGTCCAGAGTAACTATTAAAATTCATATTCAAGAGTTGGTATGTCCACGTACTTGTTTAAATTTAGGTGTTATTTCTCTAGCAGATTGTAAATAAAGCTTCATAACGTCCTTTACAAAGGTGTCTTCCTCCGCATCAGTACTAGTTTGAGAATGCAGCAGGAAAATTCAATACTAAAAAATAGCTGGCAATAAACTAATTTCAGTTCATTTACCTATTGAAAAATATTTGTACTTTTAAAGAATTTTCAGATATGCCAACAATAATCTTTACACATAGTGGCTGTCCTATATAATGCCCTTTATATATTTTTTTTAAAAATCAGATGTTTAGATTAATTACAGAAAGTCCAGGTGCTTCTGTTTCAGTTCTTCTAAGTTCTTTTTATTTTTTTTTTTTTTGAGAGGAGGGGGAGAAGGAGTTCCTTATCCAATGATAAACATTGAGTGTTAAAGAAGTAACAGCTTTAGTCATAAAATATCCGACTGTACGCTCAGACTGGAATGCAGCTTTTATAGTTAGTGTTCCACTTTAAATTTACTGTAGTGTGTCTCAAAAGAATATTTTGGAAAATGTATGCATAAGCAATAGCTATGGTTATCTGTGATGCACATCAAATATTTAATAGATGTTTAAACTGCAAGTTGTAGATGTAGTACCAGTAATACATTTGAGAGCAAGAAATCATTTGGTCAATCAAACAACAAATGTGGGCATCTCCTCAAAGACAAGAATCTTTTGTTGAAGGTGTACATATATATAATCAAACAAAACCTCTAAATATCTAGCTTGTTTTTAAATATTTACTTCTGAAGTAATATGCAGTTATAATGTTTAGAAGGAATGTCTATGGGGAGGTACATTCTCAAGGTCTTATACTGTATATTACAGAAGACTTTATTCTATGCTTAGACTAGGCACAGCTGTATTTCTTAAGAAACACCTCAATATTTTCTTTAAAATTTCATTTTAGACTTTATAAATACTGAATTTCCATTTTTACTAGGTCACCAAAAAAGAAGATATAATCTGGAAGCAGCCCTACTCCACATTCCTATCTCTTCATTGTTAGACATGGTTCTTCCAGTTCTTTCTTAATCTTTGTAAGGCTGAACACTGCACTTCTGTTTCAGCCAAGGCTCCTGAAGGAAACTATTGCACTTTGCTACTGCAGAAAACTGTATTTTCTGTGTCTGAAACTTTGGATTCTCCACTTAGCACCTTACAGGAGTGCTGGAATGCTGACAGGATCCTTGCTTACTTGTTTGTTAATGTATCACCACCATAAGTGACACACTCTTACTTGGCTTAACTCAAATGGCAGCTTTATCACCTGGATCTGTGTAAAAGGAATTAGTACACAAGATGTATTGTCTCAGCTTTTAAGATAAGGCAAAAAGAGATCTCTGCTTGTGCCAGTGCCGTGTGAGAGGAGCTCACAACTCATGAAAAGGTAGTAGCTTCAGTCTTAAATTTCATGTCCTTTTTATAGCTTCCCTTTCTTATCTCTGTTTTCTCAGTGGGTCTTCATGCATAAAGAGAATTCAGAAACCATAGATTAAAAATGCAAAAATAGCACTGGCAGACTGTTCTAATGGAGCAACTGGTTTTGACCCTGCCAGACTGGCTGTAGTCTTCACTAGTAGACCATACTCAAAGGTCCTCTTTGTGACTCAGCTCTCCAGTGTATAACATTTCTTTACCATGCAGAGCACTGTGAGGTTTTGCAAAGCATTTAGGGATCATTGATTAAGAGGCACTAAAGGAGTGCTTTTCTCATCCTCTTCGCATTCACCTTCACTTTTTTCTCCCAATCGAGACTCCTTTTACCACTTTAATTCTTGCTCAGAAAAGTACGGTTTACTCTTCTCTGTTCTCAGATTAAGAACTTCTTGTAGAAGTATCTGAGAGATACAAAGAATCAGTCACCAGGCAGAACTAGCCTATGGCATTTGCCTGAAGGGATGTGAAATTAGTTATAAAATACTGTACACAGTGCTCTGTCAGTATTTAAAAAACCTACAACTATACCTTGTTTTTGTTCAGCTGAAGGAGGGAAGCCAGCTTTCTTCTGTGATATTAAATTGCCTTAAGCATCATTGAACACAAAAATCTGCTAAGAACAACCCACCTGTACCCACTCTGTAAGTACGTATCACTTCACTATTTACATGCTTTTTCATCTCCTCGGCTCAAAATGGTTCAGTCAAGGACTTGCTAATGAAAAAATTTAATTGGGAGGAAACAAGAAAAAGGATGCAAGTAATGAAACAACTAAAATAGAGTCTAAATGACTGGAAGTTTCATTCTGAAGTGTCTTCCCCCAAAAGACTACGATAATCCTGTGATGTTAAATTTTCAGAGAAGAATGAAAAAGGTAATTCCTTTATGAAACATTTCTTGTAGATGAACAATTAGAAATTAATATAGAACTAGTAATATTTAAGTTTAGTGTAGTTCAGTGGAAAGCTATACACCAAAGACCGAGCTAATCAACAACAAACTATTTGTATAGTGTTATACTCTGGTACTGGCAGAGTTTTATCACCAGCCAAAAGCAAAATTTCCTGTGATGGCAAAAGGTGGGCATCAGAATTATAATCTAAGAATCCTAAAAGGCTGAGTGACGCAGGAAGAACATGGAGAAGAAACATCAGGGAATTAAGACTTTTTGGATATGTTTGGAGTGGTAGCTTCAGGGGTATCTCTGAACAGTCCTGTCAATGTTGTGTTTAAGAAATATGGAATTCTCTTAAATTTTTACAACAATTCATACATAAAAGGCAAAGCTGAAAGGAACTGAAAGCAATTCAGCAGATATCCCCTTAATTAATGTTATTGTGGCTTAAATAAACAAAATAAAAATCCTTTGCTTTTTAAACTAAACCATTCAGGAAGGGTAGGTAGACAGCTTTGCTGTCAAAGTCACTGTTGTAACAACATAGCAATTTCTAATGCCCACATTTTTAAAATATTTAAATTATTTTAAATATTTAAAAATATCATGTGCCAAAGATAGTAAAAGTGTATTTATTCAAGACAGAAAAATTTCTTAATAGTGATGAACTTACACAGGTCATCATGTTGAACATACACTGAGAAGATCAAAGGTGATTTGGTTGCACTGATTCAATTATTTCCCTTCACAGAGAAAAGTTATACGCTACTAAAGACTTTCCAAATCAGCAGTGAAAATGCACAAGATCTACTGCCTGTTATTGCTCATGTAAGAAACAAGGAAAGTTATTAAGAGTGTAAGTCACCAAGCTGAATCACCTACCTCCTGCTGTCTTAATTCCATATGGTGAATCTTTTTTAGTGTATATATATCAGTTCAGACTAGACACCATTAAATTTCAAATCTTGAGGATACTGCTGAGTGCGCCTGGCTTACGCTGCCTTCTGTGGGAACTGAGAATACGTAGTACCCTTAGGAAAATATTAGTGCTTTGCAAGACTGGAGCCTTGATTAAAGAGTTATCTATCTTACTTTTTCCTATACTGTCTTCCCATTTGATATTCTGGAATGAGAAACCAATCTTGGTGCTCTACCTTGTGAAAATGCTAAGAGCAAATGTTCTTTTTCAGGACTTTGAGAGATAAACAGCCAATTTTTCTTTTTTGAAAACGCTGCAAGAAGGTGCTGTCATACAGCATTTCAAAAATGGTCTATAACTCAAGGGCAGGCAGGGGGAAGCCATTAGGGATTGGAGAAAGGTGAGTCAGAAGAGATGAGACAGAAATATGTGTTTCAGCAGCAGATTTAGAAATGGAAGAAGTCTGAAAACTTCTAAAGCTATTATCTAAAAAGTTAAAATTGTTCAAAAAGGTTCCTCAATATAGTGAGGCTTGATCGTGATGCTTAAGGTTTCATATGCTTTATACTACACCTATTCTAAGCTATTAACTGATGTTTAGAACTGAGATGTGCAGTAACACACTCTATAACAAAAATTGACACACTAGAGCATAATGTCTCAATTAAGTGTCTTTTAATAAAAAAGTGTGGAGAATTTCAGAGGGAAAAAGACTAAAAAATAAAGACTACTTTCCCATACCCTACCTCAGACAGTCCAAAGAAGCTGAAATTACCCTGCAATGTGAAACAATTTATCTGGTTGTGGCTAGGAGTATGAAAGATTTTCTTCATGTGTTTATAGATAAAGAAGGATAAAGTGTCTGAAGAGCCTTGATTAAACACAGAGACACGGCAGAGAGAGAAATGAGGATAAAGTTAATTGACAGGAGGCGTCACAGGAAGGTAGGGAAAATTGTTCTGTGATCTTGTATTGGAATGTGCAGTAGATGACAGCAATGCAGTTTACAGTGCAATAACCTGTTTGCAACACTTGTTTACAATTGAAAGCAAAGATACCACAGTGGAACGTGAAACACTTGCAAATCGAGTCCAGATTTTGGAACACTTTGGTGTCTGCTATTATGTAAAGTTCCTTAGTATTAGTCTACCCTTCCAGCACTTCTTTCATCCCATACACACTTGAATCTCAGGCAGCTAAAGCATACACAGATTGTAAGGGCAACTATTTACAGAATAATACTGTTGTTGACAACACCAGCAGAAGCAGCAGCAAAAATACTAATAAACTTGCACCTCTTTAAGTGCTATTAGGCATATGGTTAGCCTTCGTTATCAGTCCAATGTCTTGCAGCAATACCCATCAAATTATTCAGCTTTCATTCCAATGGAAAGAGATTTTTGATGATATGTATGTTTCTCTATAATACAATGGAATGGAAAAAATTGCTTCTTGGTATCTGAGAGGAAAAGAACTGATATGTATTATACACACTGCTGATGCTAATCAAGCCAATAGCCTTACCTATAAAATTCTCATAACATATCCTGTCTAAATAAAAGCTGACCAAGATTAATGAAAATCAGGTTTTGAATATATTTTCACAGAATCACAGAACGTTAGGGATTGGAAGGGACCTCAAAAGATCATCCAGTCCAATCCCCCTGCCGGAGCAGGAACGCCTAGATGAGGTTGCACAGGAAGGCGTCCAGGCGGGGTTTGAATGTCTCCAGAGAAGGAGACTCCACAACCTCTCTGGGCAGCCTGTTCCAGTGCTCTGTCACCCTCACTGAGAAGAAGTTTCTTCTCCAATTTAAGTGGAACCTCCTGTGTTCCAGCTTGTGCCCATTACCTCTTGTCCTATCATTGTTTGTCACCGAGAAGAGCCTGGCTCCATCCTCGTGACACTCACCCTTTAAATATTTATAAACATGAATGAGGTCTCCCCTCAGTCTCCTCTTCTGCAAACTAAAGAGACCCAGCTCCCTCAGCCGCTCCTCATAAGGGAGATGCTCCACTCCCTTAATCATCTTTGTAGCCCTACGCTGGACTCTCTCCAGCAGTTCCCTGCCCTTCTTGAACTGAGGGGCCCAGAACTGGACACAATATTCCAGATGCGGTCTCACCAGGGCAGAGTAGAGTGGGAGGAGAACCTCTCTCGACCTACTCACCACCCCCCTCCTGATACACCCCAGGATGCCATTGGCCTTCTTGGCCACAAGGGCAATTTTAACTGGAACACACTGTTGTTCCTTCTCTGTTTAACTAAATGGATTTTAAAACAACTGGTTTCTGAGCAATTTAGAAATTCCTAAGATTCTGTAATGCTTGTAGAAACACCAACTCTCAACAAGGCAGACATCCTGTACTGCAAGTATAATTTGTGAACTAATGGATGAAGCAGACACCACATGGTACTAATCCTTACATGTTTCCTCAGTTACTGAGATTAATCATATAAACTATATTGCTCTAAGCAAGCCTATTCTCACACAGAAAGTATGTGAAGCAGCTACCAGCTTGTAAGCACCTTATTTGAAAGAAATGAAAAAGAAAAATGCATTTCATTTCTTTCCATATTTGCTTTCAATCATGAGGTCTAAAAGATTATAAGAAGAGCAGCACTGATCCATGCCTTTGCAAATTTTTTTGGATCTAGCAGATGTTACTCTCATCTCCCCTGTTTTAGATTTTCTTCTATGATCTCTGTGATCTAGTTTTAACCTGGCAGCCTATATTGGGTTTAGTAACATGAAAGACAAGTTACTTATTTCTACATTTTTATGTATCATAAGAATACAAACATGCTTTTTTCTCTGACTTGACTTTTTCAAAAAATTTTTAATGGAATTATACTGTTGCTTTAAGGAGGTTTTAAATGTCTCCCACAGTTCAGTGTTGGAAACAAAACCATCATTTTCATATGTGGGCATTCAGGAGCTTTTAAAATTTCTAAGCCTCAGCTTTAAAAACTGTACACATCACTATGCCTGCATTTCTGCAAAACAGGGATTCCCCAATGGTATTTGTAATTCAGAAGCCCATTAGTCTTGAGTCTACAGATGAAAGCAACTGTGAAGGTTAGTTTTTGGGCATGAGAGCATCTCCGCAGAGAACTGCCTATCCTTCCAACCTGCTTCTTTGGATGGAGAACACAAGTGGGACCTAGGTAGAAAACGCTTAGTGTACACTTTGCAGCCTCCCCAAGGTGCTATCATATGCCATTAGGTTAACTTAAGTGGTTTCCCTGGGGCTATAAAGCACCATTTTTAGATTCTAAAACTGACTAGTAGTGTAGCTTAAGACACTCTAAGTTGAAATATTCAATGATGAATGTTCACTAAATTGCTATCATTATGTAAAAGATATTACCCTTAATAGTCTGATGGTATACAATAGAGTTCAGAAATATCCTGCAATTAGGAGCTTAATTTCAAACTCTCATTACACTATAAGGTTTTACTTCAAACTTAGTTTTGAATGGAATACTTTCTTCAGAAGTTGCCATTCCAAAAAACTTCAACTTCTTTAATGTCCAGAACCTGAAGATCATATTTCAAAGTAATTAAATAGTTGTATTTTCCATGCAGTTAAGCAAAAGGTACCATGATGGAGTAACACCATTATTTTGAGATGCTATTAGGGTATCTTTTATAGATGTGACAGGCCAATGTAAATATAATTGCATACCGATTAGCATGTAATTATTCTGTTACTATCTAGATTCATGCCTTGAGTTAGTAAGTTCCCTGAACCTACTTGCTTAAACATAAGTCCGGTTATTTAATTTTATTAGATACCTGTACACAAAACAAAACAGAAAAATTTTATACAGAAAGCTATACATAGCCACTGTATTTCCACAGTATGACAGTTACATATCTTAAATGGTAAGAAAAAATTACTAATAGTAATGACTAATATTAAATATTAACGTTGATAGGCCTTGCTCTTCTTACAGAAGCAAGATGGCATGAATCTGGCCCATTAACAATTTCAAATTTTAAGCTATCTGTTGAAAGATTCTGTGGACTTCATCCCTTACTAGCAGTAACTCAAGAATAGATTTATTAAAACAGAGAGAAGAATCAAGCTGAGAAGCAGCAGGTCCCTCATCAGCATTGTGACCTGTATTTATTATGACAACTTTAATCTTTTTGTTTCATGTAGTTCAGGAGACACCTTCACCACAGTGTACATTTTCTTCTGAGTGTACTGTCAGCTATCTTATCTCACTCAGTCTAAAAAAAAGTAGTAATCAAAACCATTTTCCAGATACTGGTGTAAAATGACAGTTAAAATATTAAAGCCTGTAATAAAATGCAAAGGAAAACAGGTATGGCTTAAGGAAAACCAAACTCAACTTATTGTTTGTCCGCTACTAAAGATCAATGATGGTCCAATCTTCTGCTTCCTTTGCAAGAGTTTTGGGTTATTATGAAAATGGTCTTCACTGCTGTAACTATGACCACAAGTTTAAAAACTTAAAATCAGAATCAATATGAAAGTATTCTAGGTCATCTTCCTTGCTCCTAGGAGATTTTTCTTTGTTTTCAATGTTACTGCTTTGGGAAGTGCTTTTTCTTAGACATTTATTAATTTCAATTTATTCCACTCTCCAACTAAAAATTGTCTGGATCTGAGCAACTTTGGGATTTCTTTTAATGTAAATGAAATTAAAGGTAAATCATAGCTTCATCTGTTTTCTAGGTCATAGCATGTATATTACTTTTTTTCCCCCCTTACTTCTCTGAGCTAAATACACAGCACAAATCAGCATCAATCTAGAGGTAGGATTCCTAGTCTTTGATATTTGTACAAAAGTGACAAAAAATGCACTTGGGATCAAAAGTGAAGAGCAAAAGTGAACATCAAAAGTCCTCCAAAAAAGTAAATCCAGTCTTGGAATGAGTCTATAAAGAAAGTTATCTGCAATATCTGGAAGAATTGCAACAAACACTGGAATGCTCATGTCCAGAGATTGATGGTTTCACTCTGGAATCATTAACAGTTTTGGGCAGGGAGGGGCACACTTTGGTAGAAAAAGTCAACATTTAAGGCCTATTCAGGAGCTCTGATACGTATTCCAAGTGGCAGTGCCTTCTGTCACACCCCTTACTAGCATACCCTGATGAGTTCCTGCTTTACAGTAATTTAAGAAGTACTTGTTTTTGCAATGAAACTTGAGGATTTTCTAAAACCAAAGTCTATGCAAAAGTTATTTTTCTGGACACAAAATACCAGTCCATGCAAATGTAAAAACAAGAAATAGACAACAGATTAAAACATCTAGGCCAGCAGAAGAAAACCAATAGTCTGAGATTGCATGCTTTTTTGGCATTTTATTCCAAGTTGCTCAAGTCTTGTGAACAAACTGCCCATTAGTGACTAGAGCACCTTAGATATGCCACTGGAACATGTCTTTCAGTCTTGTTTCATCTGAAGGAAGCCCAGGTCATGCTCTGCAATGTGAATCAAAGTGCAGTAAACAAGGACAGTTGTGACATTTGACTCAAAACTAAGCGCCTGGTATAGAAGAACAACTACTGCAGGTGGTCTCAATAGACCCTACAGTGTTCTCTTAAAACAAAATGTTATCTGAAAATAGTAATTGATATTTCAAATCTGTAAAACTCTTCTTTCTACTTTTCCTCCCTGAATAAGTCATAACTTGCTAAAATACAATATTATGTCTTTACAATAATTACTAAATTGGTATTTACTACATTGATCCTCTCCATTTACTATGTTTATCTGGTCCTGTCCCTTCTTATATGTTTGCTGTTTGACATCAGGTTTTAAAAGCAGTTTTATTTAATTAGTGAAATTAATTTTGTTTGTGCCTGCCATAACAAGGAGGAGTAACTTTTCTCCTTCTGTAATCATCCTTCAATACAAATGGCCTCAAGTTTTAAATCAAAAGAAAAGGGTTAGTCAACTCTACTATTTAATTTTACAGACTAGTTAAATTTCTTTGGGCACAGCAGTGTGTTAGTTTGAAACTAGGTCACCACGTATCTGATCAATTAGAGCTGAACTGGATTTTTCCACAGTTCAGATGCAGTTTTCATATTTGTTTCCTAAAATTTTTTGCTTATTTTCCCATTGAAGATAAATAAGCCAGTTTCCCCTTTTTTATTTCCCATGACATTCAGGCGTAACAGCCTAAAGAATGGCCTGTAAAAATCCTACTTTATGATTTCTCTCTAAAAATCTAATTTAATTTGTTTTTAGAAGTTTTACAGAAACCATACCTTATTGCTTCAACATAAGTAAATCTTTCTATGAAATGCAAAATGTGCTATTATTTCATTCTTCATTATTCTCACTTTGCTCACAGTGCATCACTGAAGAATTCACCATCCATTTTTTATTATTAATCAGAAAATAACATCCAACAATTTTTTTCAACAAAAAGTTGAAATTAGTTTAGATGCATGAATCCAAGCCAAAAAGCATCATCTAGACATGGCTGAAGTAACTTCTCTAGCCACCAATCATTTGTCAGTCTTGGATAGTTGGCTATATACAAGAGAGAGCTGGAAAGGTTTTACAAAACACAAGACAATCAGAGACAGTTTCTGCATCCTGAATAAATACATCAGGAACAAAAAAGATCAAGAAAACAGTAACCATTTATAAAATTACTCATGTAAGAGAGAGTCAGCAAGCTGTGGTACAGCTTGAATACAAACCACCCCCACATAAATTTAAAGATGATGGGGAAGAGGTAAGGAGACATTCTAATTCAGACTCTCACAGCTCCAAATAGTTTAGCCTGTTCCACTATTTGTAGTGTAACACTATCCTATACTACTACTACTACTATTTAGAATATATCCTAAGTTATATTGCATAGTTATTGTGCAAGACCATTCTTTAAGGAACTGAACTAGACAGGTTGCTCAGTAGTGAGTCCCAGCCTGCCTGAACTGCTTGTTAATCAAAGCTACATCATATGACAATTAGAAGACATACAATAAACATCAACAGCCATACTGACAAACAGTCCTAAGCATAAGAAATGCACTTGCAAATAAAGTGCATTAATTACAAACATATGTGATTTAAAAAGATATTAAAATACGTTGAACTACATATATCCTTTCTTGTTTAGAACTTAAGTAATTTTAGATGCCACACTACTTTATCCATTTGTCTTTGCCCCACTTAATAATTCTCCAATCAGAATTAATGTTAGAAACCTTATGTCCTTCCCTATCATTGTCTTTCCTAAACAAAGATGTAATAACTTCAATGACTCTCTCACTCTCACTTTTATTAGCAGTAGAAATTACTAACAATTAGATGACTAATCCAATGCCCTCCTCTTGGTTGGCAGAGCAAGAAACTCCACAGTCTTAGAAGTCCCTGCCCCACATAAAGGTTGCAGTCCTAATCTTGACCATTACAGATTCTAAATGTTATCATTTTACTTCACAGCACTTGTCTTTTTACAGACTATTGTGATTTTGGGAGGGGTATTTTTTTCATTCCTCTAATTATTTATCTTCTCCCGTAGCCAGAACCATTCATCGTGGACTGACCGTAGTGTCCATGATTTTGTGTCACAAAGATGCGTTGTTTTCGCTCTGGCCTTTGTTTTTCTTTGAGGACTTCACCTACTACATCACAAACCACAAGTAACAAGAAGACTTCTGCATAGAACAATAGGGAACATAAACAGAATAGCTCAAAGCTACTTATCGACTAATATTTATTAGACAATTCATAGAATAATAGAATTATTTGGGTTGGAAGGGACCTTATAAATTATCTAATCCAATCCCTCTGCCATGGGCAGGGACACCTCCCACCAGACCAGGTTGCTCAAAGCCCCAGCCTGGCTTTGAAAACTTCCAGGGAGGAGGTATCCACAGTTCTGGGCTCTTATTAAAGATTACATAATTCTTTCCAGATTTTGGTTGAAAGCAGATTTTTGTTCAACAAACAAATATAAAATCCTTATTTGGTAATTTGCCTTACACAAACAACTACAAAACAGTAAGCAATATGAAAGGAAAAATAACTGAAAAAAGAGCCAAAATGAAGGATAAAAGTAAGAGTATTATTACTCTATGAATCCCATGCTTTCAATTCTTTGAAACTGTAGCAACTCTTTTTGATAGAACTTACTACCAAAAATACAAGCAATACTTAATAGTATAGCAGAGCATGGTTCATCATGTTACTTCTCAATTTTAATAGCTTTGCAAAATAAGGTTATCTCTGTAAACTGTAGTGACAGTAAAACATTTTCTACACACCATCTGTGACAAAACTGGACATGCCATGACAAGAATGAACTACTCCTATTGCAAATATTTTCATAAATATTTAAATAGCACTAATAATACAACAGATCCAAGCTTGACTGATGCTGCTTCAAACTGATTAGTGTAAAACTTTTTGGAACAGTTAATATCCAGTCTACCTTTTCTACTCACTAAATAGATGCTATCTAAAAAAATGGCAAAAAAATATTAAAAATCAGTATTTCAGTTGTTCTTAAGGAGTCTTTTACTTTAGATAAGAGCGAAGCTTAATCCATTTCCATATAGTTTTTATGAAAGATCATGAATCCTCAATGATTTTAGAAGATAACAGTAGAATTAATCTTCTAAATCGTTACTTGTCCTCCCTGAAAAGATAGCATAGAAGTATTAAATTTGAATACTCCTATTTTTTATATTATCTATGCAAGAATTCAGACTCATTCAGGATTACTTTCAAGGTCAAAAAGCTCAGTTATTTGCAAAGTTTCCCCTGCATTCAAACTCTTCCTCCCCACTCTTTTCCAATAGAAGTTCGTAAGCTTTGTACTTTCTGCAGTTGAAAATTTACCCTTTTCGGTTTGCCTTTCTTCATAACACTGTTAGAGTCATAGCAAGCATATTGCCACAATACCCTATGATGCCTGCCCATAAAGAATACTTGCAAATATTAAGGAACTCAGGAATTGCAAAAAGAAGTAAATAAAACTTACTCAAAGCCAAGGATTTACAAGTTATGACCTTAAAAAGTTGCAAACTCCTTCTGAGTTTCTAATTTTTTTCTTCAAATTAAACTTGCATTTATTCTCTGAAAAGCTAAGTGAATTAAAAGTTAACAAAACCTGCATGCATCCTGCATGTCATTAAACATCCTACTGTCTGTTGAGCCTGGGACTACAAAAGATAATTTAATAAAACTTGGAAAGATTACTTTAAAAAATATATTGTATTTGGAAAAGGACCAGTCCAGACCATACTTCATATTAGTGGAAACACCTGAGTGCTGAAACGAAAGAATATTCATGAAAGGACCTATGTCATTGTAATTTAAACAGGTGTTTATGACCTACTTCAGGACTGGACAAAGTTAGACTTCCATGAAGAGTAGGAAAGAAGTAGTATAAAGTCGTGTGTAATGCAATTCAAGATACCTTCTGAAAAACCTGAATACCAATACCAAATCTGAAAAACCAAAATACCTTCTACTCTGAAAAATATGCACCAGCCTAGTATAGGAATTCATAACTTAAAACACAGATTTCTTCAGGGGGTGACAAAGAAAATGGGGAAATGCATCAAGCTTAATTATTAGAGATAAACTGACAGATCAGAGACATACAAATTGAGTGTACTGGAATGAAATCTTTCCAGTGATGACTCGTGTCGACTTTACGTTCATGGATCATGGAATGCTATTTCATTTTCTGTATTTGTAGAAAAAACGTATGCAGTAGCCTCATAACTTGCTGGATGCTTATTATGTAAATATGTCTACTTTTTTCTTTGAAACTTTACAACTTAAAAGCTTAAAAATATTTTTAAAAAGCAAGAATTTGTGTTAACTAAAAGTCACAAAGGAAAACATAAAAGATACCAAAATGCAAATGACTTGTGAATTGTGAGTTACCACATTTTTAATCTAGCTAAAAGCAATCAAAATCTTCTTCAACACGGCTGTCATTACTCTCATGTTAATGACACCTTGACAAGTCAGGAGGAGAATGAAGAACACTGATTTCTGAAGGACTTTTTTGAATCTGCAGCCAAATAGCACTAGAATAAATTAGCTTCTAATACTTTCATAAAGTGAAATAGTTTGTGATTTTTCCTCAATAGCTTATGACTCATACCGTATAAGAGTACAATAGCACAGCAGATTAACAAACAGCTACTTCTCAATATGTTGCTTTAATCTGTTTTTATTCACTAAAAAAGTGCTTAGATGATGCAGTTTACTAAGTGCAAAGCAATCTTTTCATGAAACACAAAGCATATATAAAGCAGAAGTTCCCCATTTAGGTTGTCTTTAACATGCTTAACATGCAATTCTTTAACTGAAAATTAGGCATCCTAAGGTGAAACTAGCGTCACTGTAGAGCATTGAATTTCTTCTGTTCTGTCTCACTATCAGTCATCAATATTTTCGAGCTTCAAACTCAAAAGATAAGGGGACAAATGTTTTATATATAACTGCTACAAATCAAATTAAGTCATGACACAAAGAAATTTTACATTAAAAAAAATGCTAAGACATTCTAGGTTTGAAAAAAGCAAAATACAATAGCTACACAAAATTTCTACTCTACAAGCCTTTAGAAGCTGTAAATGCCTTCTGAAATGAAATATTACTCTGAAAGAAAAAAACACAAAAATCCCTGTAGATCAATTCTGAGTTTCTTACAGGTGATTTTTCAGATTTTTCAACTTTGTTAAAATTTCATTTTCAGTAGCCTTTGTCAGTTTTAAGCATTGTATTATAATTCTATAAAACACACTATGCACATAAGTTTTAGAGAATGAAAAACACTTTGAGAATGTCTTAAGATCCTTGATTGATTTTTAATGAGCTATAATTATTTCCTGTATGAAAAAAAGGAAACAGTAAACCCTTGCATCAACAAAAACCTCAGAAACGTACCAAAATATCTATTTCTCTCTCTATCCCAGATATAATGATGATGACAAAAGGGAGACTTAAAGATAAATTATCCTTTGCACAGACAGCAAAACATTACAAAGAAGCTTTCTGATAAGGAACTATTTAGGAAACCTCCTGTTCAAAATGGAGACTGCACTGCAGAAGTCATATGCTAATTCACCCCACTTGTGCTCACAAGAGTTCATTCCCTATTTGGAACTGGGGCTGGTTTTTTATACAATAGGAATAACAAGCTAACCAGAAGATTAAGATCTTCATATCTATGGCAAAACATGCATATTCAAGACATTAAACAAAGGAGGTTACTATTAGACACCAAGAAAAAAACCTCCCTTCTTCCCAAATCAGCCAAATACTGCCTCATAAAATTGGCATTTCCATTTTTGACCTCATGCTACAGTTTTGGGTTCATGGAGGAGACACTGTTTTGTTGAATTCATTTTCCATTAGGCTTCCCAGTACGATGTTTTGACCATGTATGATTATATAGCTCTCAGAGTACAGAAAATTACCAGTAATTTAGGAAGAAATTCTACAAGAAAGGCTGCAAGAATGTGCTCTTTAATTCAAAAAAGGTATTCACAGAACCTGCTTGTTTGTGCTAGTTGTAAGCACTGTTTAAACTCACCATAGTCTGAAGTATAATTCAAATAAATATCATTTTATATCTTTGTTGCTCTCTCACTCTCCAGTGAATTTAAATCAGATTGCAGAAATCTTTCTATTGCCACTGAATATATAACCCCACCATTCATTTAATTATACATACAGCAGGAGGAAAGAAAACCAAAGAATATGTTAGTAGTGTGATGAAACACTGCATGTGAAACAGAAAAAAAGAATAAATACTTTTATTAGACTGAGATACTGTTTTGGTCTTGATTCACTGATTTTCTCAAAAAAAAAAAACAAAGGGGAGGGAGGAGCAAGCTATCCTCCTTAGATGTATTTAAAGATTCTGTTAATTTCTTACAGACACAGATAATCCACAAATAAAACAGATTTAAATCAATGACCAATGACCAGCAATCATCAGTTATATATCCTAGAATTGCTATTCCATCCTCTACTTCTTCAGTATTATTTATACCTAACTTTTATTTCAGCTAGTCTACTATAACTTTTTCAGTTACTGTACAGACCAAACTCTCACTCCTTTGGACTGAAATCTACTTTTTGCTACCCCTTTTTTTAATCACCTAGTTTTTATGGAATAGACAAAGCCTGATGCCACAATTTTTCTATGGTCTATTGTTTGTCAACCCTGTTGATTATGATACACAGGGGATGTTAGGGGTCAGGTCACAGCCAAATTAAGACATCAAGGGGCTTATTTCATCCACCAGCACTTTTGAACTGTCACTAGTAGAGCAAAGATATAACTACTATATGGTTCAACACAGATATGGTCCGACCTATATATGGTCACTATCTGTTCACCATCTTCGAAAAACCACAAGAGCAATGAAAAAACAAAACCCACAGTCTTAACTGCAGGACACAACACAAAGTGTGGGGTACAATGTGAAGTTAATAGTTAAGATGAATCTAAACAGTCAAAGTAAAAGGTTGCAGACAAAACCATGCATCTGATAACATAGCATGATTTAGCTCCGGCCATGCAAGGATACTGCAGAAAAAAGCACAGAGGTATAGTTTTGATACTTGACATAAACGATCAATTCCAACTAATTCTATCTTACAAACTTACCAGTCTTTCTGGGCTTGTAGGCTGCAGGGCAGGTGCATTCTATGGCATGTCTCCAGAAGCACCTCCAGAGATCTCATTAGAAAGCAAGAAGGCTCCCTCTACACCAAGCACCCAGGTTTTCTTCCTGTGGAAACCACAGCACATGGAAAGCACTCGTGTTTTGCCGACATATTGCCATGATACTCATCCTTTAAATTTTAGAAATAGCCTCCACATTTCAGTACAGTATTATGTTGCAGCAAATTTGCTTACAACTTAGTTAAACAATTAAAGTACCTCATCTCTTCCAGAACATACAGCATAGCTTTGTTACCCTACATACTTGCAATTCATACATCATTATATTTTCAATAATGTTTATATTATTTCTACTACCCATCTGAATGTGAACAGGAACAAGCCCTTCTGTGATTTCAGATCTTTGCTCTCAGCATAATACACAATGATACATAAGATAGGATTATTTTTCTGCATTTTAGTAATCTCTAAAGTCAAAATAAAGAGCAAGACTATGTCAGATCAATGAAAATCTGAAAATTAACAAAGGCTTTCCTTCATAGTCCACATGTTCCAAGAACAGGAAACGTATCTGAATAGTCTTGGCTCCATTTCACAGAAGGAAGATCAGTGCCTTTACAGATGACTGTGAGGGAGGGGGAATAGTGCATGAAATCCATGAGCTGAAGGTAATCAAGGGGTCAATTAAAAAGCAAAAAGGGCCACAAAAACTCCAGACATGTAGATTGTTAATAAATTTTCAAAGCCAAAAGCAAGCTTGCAGTACTTTTTATACTGTAAGAAGCATGTTATTGTCCATTTTGAGACAGAGAAACAGTCTTGAAAGGAATGTATTTCTTATTAAATGTTTATCAGTGTGAAACTACAGTTACCAATCAAATTTGATTATAACCAGATCTTACTAGGTGTTTTTATCACAATAATTTTTAACAAGACAATGTCTATGGTTTCTTGTATTCCTCCTGTAAGTTGTTCATCACACAAGCACATTTTCATTCAGTGAAGAGCCCTTCAAAATTTTACTGTAATACATAAATGCTAGTTTTCCTATAAAGGGGAACCTTTCAAGAAGACTTAGAAAAGTACCTAGCACTTTCAACAATGCTGAATACATGAGTGAAAACACAGCACTGATTTAAATACAAGCTCAGAAGACAGGAGAAGTTTGAATAGCCTCAGCCCCTGTCCCTGAGTGTTATGGCCTGATGTGGGCCCGGTTGCTCACTGCCCTGTGGAGGGGCCATCCACACCTCCTCCCACTGCCAATCCACACACAAAGATGCTTTCAAAGTCTGGAAAGTCTGGCTGAACAGCAGCATAAACTACAATATTTAAAAAAAGAAACTCAGGGCAAACAGGGAAGCCCAGTTAGAAGGGGATTTATACACAACTCCACTCACCATGCCCCTACAGCTTGATTGTTAGCAAAGTTCATTTTTTTACACACTTCCATACACACACACTTACTTGCATACACATCTTCAACTCTTTGCTCCTCCCCCTCACCTGGCTGTGTGTAGGCCCCCGGCCTGCTCTGCCCCTCACAGGTTCTCAGGAGTTCCTGCAGAAAAGAGGCACCTTCCTTCTCCTCAGCCACCAACTAAGGGAGCATAATACAGAGCCGCTCAAATAAAACAATCTCATCTTCACCTTCTTTCCACTTGTCTGCTTGGCTTACATGGTCTTTTAGTCAGGGGCCATGTCTCAGGCAAGTTTATGCAATGTAAGTGCCTGACCTACCGTGACGTTATGAATCTGGGAAAAGGGGTGTGTGGAAAGGCAAGGCACAGGAGCATAACAGGCTGCACAGGCTTCAGGGACAGGTGGTGGTATGGGATCAGGCTCACTCATTTCCAAATAAATAGAGTGGCAAACTTCTGTAAGTTGTTTTGTATACACATGATTTCAGGTACTGAGCAATCTTGTGGGTTTTGAAGAAGGTAAAATTGAGTGTATAACTCTGGGAGGAACACCCACTGCAGGAGGGGTTTAGCTGGCTCCCATCAGGTGGCATTTGTACTCCTTGCCTCAGGAAAAGAAACATCTAACCGTGGTTGAGCTTCCAGAATTAAGAAGAGGTTAAGTAAAACTCAAACCTCAAGGTCTCCTTTTTGCCACTACCTGCTACAGCAGCATTCCCACATGGCAGTTTCACTCAGTTTACCCAGCACCCCACACCACTGGTCTGCAGCTGTCCGTTGCGGTAAATTGGTTGCATGGATGTTGAACTGTTTCATGCCTCACTCTACCTAGCAAGAAAACTCCCTCACTTTCTGCCTCTAGTCATATTTTTTCCCTGTCAGCACAGCCATTCACCTTTCCTGTACCTCAACAGCATCTCCCTTTGTACTGTTTTCCAGGTTACAACTCTTTCTAAAAACCAGAAGTATTTTACACATTTTAATCCAAAACAAATTATTACACCACTCAAATATCTGCAGCACAATACATCTCAGTACTGTGAATTTCAGTAGAACTGAAAATTTATTTCTATATCAAGCGAACACATATAATCTTCCTATGGTTTATCATCAGGTTACTAAGGATAGCATGAAATATTCTTTAGGCATGACCATGCAAACTGTCCTTTAAAAATCTCTTCTTTTATCAAAAAGTAAGGAAATAACTCTGCATAGACATAGGTCCCTGACTGCCCTATACAATTTACTTCAGTCAACAGAAGATAAGCAGATGACTATAAAACTGCCTTGGTGGCAATAAACTTGCAATTCTTCTGATCAATATTTGTCCTGTAGTCTGGACAGACTCTAAAAATCTGACAACTTGATGGACCTTAAGGTGACGCATAACCACCTGCAAGAAAAGAAGCAGTCAGTATGAAAATTTCATTTCAAAAGACTGTGTCCTAACCATTTTATATGGAAGCCAGCAAAGCACACAATTTCTTGATGAATCTAAAAAAATCCTGATGACATCTGTGGACACTCAGTCTCGCTGACAGAGCAGTTGGGCCAGCAATGATTCAGTAAGTTCTCAGGGCACTGCTGTCTCTCTCTGCTGTAAAGCAGTCTCTCTCACCCTGCTTGGCTCCATTTGTAACCTCAGATGGAGAGCCTGTGGTAATACATAGCTTTCAATGTGTTGCTCCTTTGCTTCAGTGTGCTACAACCACTGCCTCCCGAGGCTATGGATCCCATTTGGCATGGCAACCATTTCCTCTTTTGGATGTGTTGTTAGGGCAGCAAAGGATAAAAGTAATGGGAAACTACAAAAGGTACCATGCATAATAGGATAATGCCACAGTGAAGCTGAGAAAACTCCTACTGCAGATTCTCCTTATGTAGATGCTGGTTCTCTTGAAAGCTTTTGTTTTGTTTTCTATTGTTTTTGCTTTTCTCCTCTAGATGAGAGTTAACTATAACTCTTATTTGCAATGCTTGCAGTGAGCTAGGCTCTTTGTAATTATTTGCTGTTATGTGATATGGTCTATTCACCACAAGCAACATGCAAACTAAAATGAATATAAATAGAATTCTTAAAATTCTGCAGCACAATTTCTTCCTCCTGCTATTCAGTTTCTCAGGAGGTGTGGTAGCTTTTAAATATACTTGGAAAAACACATAACCAATTGATTTTATGTTGAACAAAACAGGATTAAATTATTTGCTGCAAGCCACAATGACTTGCCAAAGTTTTCAAGGTTGTTTTGCTATATTAAACACATTATATTTTTATTTTTGACAGAACACAAAACAAATTGTAAAATAACAGCTGGGTGGACAGCAAAACAAATACTTTGTTAAAGGCAGGCAGAGTATTATAGGCAGAACAGTTCAATTTAAAACTACATTCTTTGGGATTTTTTTGCAAGGCTGCTTCCAGTCAAAAGAATAAACTCATATTTATGTCAACCTTCCTATGACGTTATATACATACTTCCAAGGTATGTTTTAATCAATTTTCTATACAATCAAGAGATTATATCTTCTATACTACGCAGCTTTATTACCCAATTGCATGTTCCTGTTTTGCTGTTTTAACTGCAGAACTGTTTTGATTTGCATAAATCTGATGTAGTATTATGCTTAACACATCAATATGTGACAATGTAGAACTGAAAACTATCATCATAAAAAATCAGAATACAACATGAGTTTATAAACTATTCCTTCTTTACAGTCTTCTTCTGTCCTGGCACAAACTCAATTTTCAATAACACGTTACAAAATCCTGGAATATGAAAAAGTATAGACAGTAGACTGTTTACTCTGATGACAAATGATTTCTTTAATTGATATTTATTTGCAAATATTTATTTGCAATCCTGTTTGAGTCCCTGGACCTCTATAGCACCTTGGGTTTAATTGCCTAATTTGAAAGGATTTAAGGTTTTAAAAAGGCAAATTTTAATCAGCACTAAGCAGATTCTTAACTCAGTTTAGAATCAGGAGTCAGCTCTTATGGTGATTACTTCTCTCATTGTATGTTACACTACTCACCACATCATGGTTTCATTCTCTCCATTCTCATCCCTCTCCACACACCCCAACCCCTCCACTCCTGAGAAAAAGGAGGTGGAGGTTTTTCTTTTGAAACACCTGAGGATTGACAAATTTTGCCCAGGTCGAGTGGACCCTCGGGTGGCTGGCAAGTGACTTACAAGTCACCTTGTAATTAGTAAGTATGGCTGAGGTCTGCTCCCTGCAGTTGGGGCATGCTGCATACACAGGACTGACTGCATACACAGATGTCAAGTGGGCTTTTCAGCTGCAGAAAGAGTGAAGAATTACAGCTGGAAGTAGAGAAATATGAGAGGTAAGATGGCATTCCTCCTCCAGTGACTGATTCAAAGTGTGTCTATTTTCAAACCTGGTTTCTTTTGGAAAGATTTTGTCAAAAGACTGCCTTTGTGTACAATAACAAGACAGACACCACAACAAAGCTACCATGACATAAAACTTCCCTATTAACTACTACCTAAGGTAATCATGGCGCTGTAAAAGATCACAAGTGTAAGGTTAAGTGAGACCTTTCAAAAACATTTGGTATATGAGTGGGATTTCTGCCACTCCAACATAACCTTTCAAGCTTGTTCAATAGCAAGGACGACTCTCCTTAACTGCCTAAGTTGTCTGTCATTCAACACAAGGAAAAAAAAGTATTAGAAGTCTTTTGATTATTATAATTGACTTAGATAGTTTTAACTTATTGTGAATCCATATGACTGCAAGATGATTATCAGTTGTCTGTATCCTCCAGTGTTAAGTAGTTTTGGGCTGAACACCACTGAGCTAGCATAATGGGATTTGTATTTGCAATGATGGTCACATTTGTCTCTTCAAATAAATGAAGACTTGATAGAAGATTATGGGAATACAGAAAAATAATTGAAACAAGGCCTCAGGGAGCTTTAAACAGCAAGAGATTATTAACAAACATTTTAAAAGAAAATGAAAGCTTGGAAACAAGTGATTTCCTTCTTATGCCCTCTTCTACATGGAAAATATATATTCTGTTTCTTTATACCTGTCTGACAGTTGGGTTTAGATCCATGGACTACACTTATGTAATACATTATTATACCAACACACCTCAAGGAGCTTAAGCAACAGGAAAAATATTTCTATGTAGATTCCTGCAAGTAAAGTATTACCAGCGTAAATTATTTTCTACACAGAACTCATTTTTACCAAGCTGTCAGCTAGTCCACTCTGTATCTCCCAACTATGAATCTTTCTTATCCATACAAACAGCTAATCATCTGCAAAATTGGTATCCTTGTTCATCCTGCATTCTGCATTAAAAAGACATGACCTGCATGTTACCCTTAAACTGAGGAAGTAAATCTTGAGCTTTCTCTAGAACAATTATGTCCATACCTCTCAAATCAATTATCATGTTGGCCAATCCTTAATTGCTCTGGAAAAAAAAACCCAACATTAAGAATGTGACATTAGAGAATATCTAAGAATTAAGAAACAAACACAAATAAAAATCAATCTATCCATCCATCAATAAATATCCATTGGCAAGTCAGATTTAATACACTGTAAACCTAAAGATAAAATTTGCAAAGTTAATGTTTTATAAAATCATATAAATGCTGAAATTCACCATTAAGGTTGTTATAATCTCCTCCATACACATTTGTTGCCTTCAGAGGCTTAGCGACCTGGTTCAGGAACGGCTCAGCGACCCCACCTCTGGGTCTGCATGGACCATAAGCTCACAAACACCAATGTGGTGGACGGCAAATGGCGTTTATTGATAGGTGACAGAGCGTTTTATAGCCTGAGTTTACAACGTCACATCCGCCTGCTAACGTCGTAAATCAAATGCTATTGGCTATTAGGAGAGGGGGCCCTATGCTTTCCGTACAGCGCGATATCTTCCGGCCGCCAGGCCCTAACTACCCACACACATTACTTCTGTTCTTAAAATATATTTATGTGTATTTTAGAAGAGATTGATTTTAAAACAAAGAGGTGTCCTCATTTCAATTGCAAATCAGGTATGTCTGTTGACGGCTATCATGCTTGGCTGCTTTTTTAAGTATCACTTTTTCTAGTGTCCTCATTTCAATTGCAAATCAAGTATGTCTGTTGACGGCTATCACGCTTGGCTGCTTTTTTAAGTATCACTTTTTCTGGTAAAAAAAAGAAGTTATGCACAGTCATCTCCCTTTTTGGTGAAATTTTATTTAAGATTATCTCAATACTGTGACCTAGATATTTGGAAATATAACTATGAAAGCAATATTTTTAAACAATTTGCTAACATGATACGAAAATGTTCAGCTTTCTAATTAGAGGTTGTCTAATTGCAGTGCTGACACAACTGCATGCTCAAGGCAGGACTGCTGAATATGATAGTCAGTCATGGAGAACATACATTCAGTGGGAAAAACTAGTGAAAGTGAAAAAGTTTGAAGTAGTGAGAAAAGAAGGATTGTTAGGAAGATTCTTACAGAAATTCATAGCTGTGTTTACATGTACAGGAACATACTTTTTCATATCCGTCAGCTTAGGTTTACGGTGGTTTTATGGAAAATATATAATAGCACTGGAACATTTCCCAGAAAGTTTTTAGGATCTGACACTAGAAACATTAAAAAAAAAATCTAAGGACTTTGTTGATTAATCATAAAATACTTTGAGAATTATGTTTCTGCAATACAATAAACCAGTGGTATATTTAAGGGCTGACTGAAGCCCAGGAAACTGTGTTCAGGCTGAAAAAGAAATGCTGAAAACTTCTGAGTGCTTTCATGAATACAGAAAAGCCAAAATTGGTCAGTAAAGAAACAGACTACAAATCATTGGAAGCTACATTATAGAATACACTGTGCAAAACACCACCTACACATCAACAGAGGATTGTAAAATTGCAGGAGCATTTGTCAAATATGAAGTACTTCCCCAGTGAGCAACTTCACCTAATGGACACATTTTCAAAAGCACCTATAAACACTGGAATGAAGGATATGTAGAGTGTTTGAAACAAGTATATATATAAAAAATCTACTACTTCTAAAACAGGATAAAATGATATAGGATTGCAAGCATTTCAGAGAGCAAGATGATCTTGATAAATTGAAGAAACAAACATAAACCAATAAGGTACAATATTATATGGAAAAGTATAAAGTATTGAATTTAGGTAGGAATAATCAGCTACACAGAACACCAGGAACAACTGGTTAAGGATCCCCGAATAAAATCTGGGTTTACAGCAATCCATAAACTAAAGAATTAGCATAATCCCATTATCTTTTTAAAATAGTATCACTAGATCAGTAAGATTTTATACAAGTCACTTGAAGCACTCCTTTTACTTTATTCAGCAGCCTTAACATCTTATGAAAAGACAAGTTAATCAACTGGAAAGAGTCTAGAGGAGACAAGCAAAATGGCTGTAGGTTTAGAAAATAATTATTTGTTAATCTTAGGGAAGTACTGAAAAAGTAACTCTGTCAATGCAGAGAAGCAAATATTGAAATCGGACATTAGGAAAATCTTTATGTATGCAGAAGACAGCTACAAAAAATAAAAAGCTGCAAAAAACCCAAAATAAAATCCTTATTTTAAACACATGGTTTTAAGAGAGGCAGCAATGTTTGTAAATTACAGTAAGGTAAAATAAGTGTGTACAATAGCGGAAAAAATGTCAGGAAAGCTTAACGTTGTTCATATATGAAGGTATGTAATCCTCACCATTGGTGTTTGTCTGTTTGTTTTTTGAAAAAGAAACCACAAAAGTTGCTAAAAAACAATATGTAATTTTGTGAAACAAACATCTGCCAGAGTTATAAATATTAGTTTTGAGTAAAGGAGTAGACCTAATCATCTTTTCAAGTATTGCAAATATTTTTCAGATTTTTTTAACTATCCTTTTGTTCTAAAAAAATCAAAAAAACCTGAGAAGTTGAAACCTACAACTGTTTGGATGATGGTGAAGTGACCAACAGAGATGTCCTGGTGTACTGAAAAAAACCCCAGACTTTGGAGTATGACAGAGAAGCTGAGGCATAACAAGTTGTATGATAATTCCACTTTGTCTATTGCAATTAATGCTAATTTAATTGGAGTACAAAATTTCTAAATGAGGCAAAAATCTGACTTATCTTCCTCATGTTTATGAGGAAGCTTTTTAAGCTTATGCCTTATAAAAATTTCGTTATGTAATAAAGCTGACATGTTTTGTAACACTGACACACAAGGATTACATGGACATTTTATGATTTATGATCATGACATATAAATATGGTACAGTGAAGGGTTTTTATATCAAAATCGTAAAAATCGGCTGAAATCATAGATCACAGAAAAGAGAAGAGGTATTAACTGTGCAGAGACTGACATGAAAAACATCAGTATCATCTGGGTTCTTTGTAACACACAAAGAGGCAATAGTCACTCAACATTAACAGCTCAAAATATTTTATTTTTAAATAGGTAAATGCTTACTAGAGAAATCTATACAGAATGAAAAGAATTTTTCTTGTTTTTATGTCTCATATGTATATGCAGCAGGTCATACTGTCTTAAGCTCTTCATACAAAATGCTGTTCATTTTCTAAATGTGCCTCCCAGTATAATGCTTTCAGAAATAAAAAGAAGGTATATTATTCTTTTAGCCCTAATTTCATCTCTAGAAAGACTAAGTGAAATTAAAACATGTAATTTAACATTGGCAGAGTCTGAGAAAGGTATGCCCTCTTTCAGTTCAGTGGCAAACAATATTTTTCAGATTCAAGTTTGGAAATTGCATTCTCTATGATGCTATGCACTCCATTTAGAAATTATGCAGCATACTTGCTTTCTGCTTGTAAATCCTGAAGTAACGACATGTTACAGAGAAATTGTGGCAATTTACAAATAACTAATACAACTAGGCATCCACATCCTAATAAAAAGTGTACTGAACTCGATTTAGACAAATAAATATGACCTAGAACTCTACTGTTTCTTCATAGAGTTTGTAGTGTCCCCTTCAGAGTAAAGCAAACTAAACAAAACTCTTTGGCAAACCAAACCTGTAAACTGTAAGATACATGTAACTCACACAGTAACTTGTTTGCATCTGAAGTCAAGTACACTCTCTTTAGCAATGTAAAGGATTTTTTTCAAAATCAATTCAGCACTTTTCTTCTACCTAATTGAGATGACAGTTACAAAATTTGCTGTTTTATTCCACTCTGATTTGATTCAGCTTCAGCACACATTGTCTCAAGGTTTGAAATCATAAGCTTGGGATGCATTTCACTTAACATCCTTAAGTCCTCCTTTCTGGCTCAGAAACCTGGCTTTCAGAGTTATAAAGAGTAACTGGAAGTTTGCCAGAGAATGAAAAAAAGACTATCTGTGCTGCTAGTGCTGTCCCAGAACGTACTGTTTCACTGCTGTCTGGTTTCTAATCTCTGACATAATGCATGTACTGCCTAATTCAAAACAATGCTTAAGGACACAAAAAGACTATTTGAATTTGACTAGGTTTAGCTGTCATCTCAAGTTGGTACACTCAGCCTTTTTCCCCTGATAATCACAGACAGAGATTAAAATACAAAGTAAAAATAGACTAGCCAATGTCAATGTCCCTGAAGCCAGATGTAAGCAGGTGATCCTGCACAAGTCATCTAGTTTCTGTGCTCTACCCCTTGTAAGGTGACCAAAGAAATTAACCTTCAGAATTCCGCTGGAGCTTTGCAGGAAAAGCTATTTGGAGAGCTAAGCTATTTTACACTCTATGAGGCTGCAGAACACCATTTAAAAGCTTAATGTTTTAATCGTGAATAAATCAGTTTATTTATCTCTGTTTAACTTAAAAAGACTTGAAAGTGAAACAGAGTATATGAATCAGTGAACAAATACACACATCCTCTCTATGCTTTATATGTGTCCCTCTGTAGCAAGGCAAATCCATGATTTCATACAGATTTTAAACTCTCTACTCTTCACTGTAAATGAGACTTGACCTGCAGATCCTTGTTGGGATGACGAAGCCAGCATAAATAGTCCATCTTGCCATACTGTTACTTTTTCTATTACATTATATTAACATACGGCTGAAAAATTGTACCAGCAATTTTTTTTCCTTGTAACACTGCTGCAATTGAAACAGAATATTGTATTCCTTTTACACATAGAACTATTGGAAACTTTATTAGTGGTAAGCTGATTTCTCTGTCTCTCATATAATGAGAGGTACAAAAATAATGACATTTTTAACCCTCTGAACATTTCCACTCTAATGCAGTTTTTATTTAGGGGTGGGTTTACACTAATCTATTTAACTTTGATCAGACAAGAAAAGGGACCATGTAAATGATGTGAAGATGGAAACAAAGAACTATTCCAATTTAATTTCTTAAACTACTCCAGATAGATCACCAAGGGCACAGCTGTCTAAACTCAGCAATTTAATCTGCATGCACAAAAGAGGAAAAATTTAGTTCCACAGGTGGTTGATTTGGTGTCTCTATTTATGCATTTCTTATAAATTTATCAAATTCCACTTCTCAAATCAAAAGAAACTTTTCATGTTGCTGGAAATATGTAATTAAAAAAATAGATGATCTGGGGAAAAGATGTTTGGATTGTGAATTTGACAAGCATTACAGGCTAAAAGTAAAAATCTCACAAATAAACAACTTCAGCTATTTGTTCAAATCATTTTCAATAATCCAAACAGAGCTTTAAGACTACAGTTTTTTGCATAACTTACTCAAATTTCAAATGTGCTCAGTAAGAACAAACAGAATAGTTCCAATCTTAAGTGAATGAACAATTAGTCTTGTGACAGGTATTGCATTTGATAACCACTGAATTGAATTTCTGATGGAGTTAGACTCTGAGCAGAATATGAACTAAACAATGTTGAAATAACATCAACTCAATCTAGTAATTTTTCTTTGCCTCTTGTTTTTCTACATGTTAAACACTACTGTGTTTCGCACAGGTGGGAAAACTTGAAAAAATGTAGGAAACATCTGTATCAAAGATATCTGTGGTAGGAATTCACAACTCGGCGACATGTTTTGGGTTATTAGCCTTCATATAAAATCTGACATAGATAGAGACACAGAGAAGAGGGGAAAAGAGAGAGAGAAAGAGACTTAAAAACATACACTTTTCTTGGAGCAATGTAGTGTTACAGGAGATTTAAAATGACCTAGGCAAATGCCTAGCTATATTGCAAATAATCACACTGTCCTGTCAAGGAGAATGACAAGGTAACCTAAGGTGTCTTTTCCATTGCTAAGCCTCCTGTTTCTTTGCCTGAGCTAGAGTAAATTCCCCTCTTCCTCCCAATTATCTGGACTAATTCCTAAGGAAACTGAATTTTCTATAAAATGTTGAAAGTGTCGGTATTGCACTTACTTGAGGGTGATGACACAGTAGCCCTGGTAACTGGAGTTCACGGGGACTTACATTTCATTATGTCTTTCTCCATGTCTGTTCCCTTTGGCACCTAAGGCTTCTGAATGTATATTCGTCTGTATTGTGAGTTTGTTAACGAACAACTGCCAACTTCATGTTGTCAACTGCTTTCCACAAGTCAGTTCATACCATTAGCAAAGTATTTGTTTTCTTTTTAATTTTAGGAAAAATATGCCCAAGGATGACAACTTGCTTATACTGTTGATTCTCTTCACCTCCATGCTGGACAGATTTTAGTTCCTGCACCATTTAAATTTAAAATCAGCAACACATGACAGTAACCTGTCTTATTCAAAACAACAGCACAGAATATGCTACAAGATGTCAGTGTTTTCTATGTCAATGTCTTCCATGCAGTACATTATAAGTCTGCAGTAATGAATGTTCCCCATAAAAGGCATATATGGTAGAGCAGTACTGTCAAAATCATAATGGCTAGCTCTTTACATCCTGCTAGTTAGATCCACAGTTAGATCGATTTCATTTGGAACAATATCCAGTATTTAGTTTTTTAAATGAGATATGCCTTAAGAGGTATCAACAGCAATTGCTAGTTATGTCACGATCTCAGATGACAGAAGAAAGGAATGCAAAACAACCTGTCAGATTACAGGACAGTGAATGAGCAGAACAAAACCTCCAGCTTTTCTGGCTTGGTTTGTGTTGTTGCTGTTTGGTTTTTGTAGTTTTTGTTTTGTTTTGTTTTGAGTTTGGCTGTTCTTTTTGGGGTTTATTCGGGTTTGTTTTGTTTTGTTTTGTTTTTAGGGTGGGGGGTTGTTTGTTTGTTCTTGGTTGGGTTTTTGTGGGGGCTTTTTTGTTGTTGTTTTGGATGGTTTTTTTTCCTCTTCCAGGCTCCTATTCGGAGCTCTTTTTAGCTGTAAAGTTAAGGCCTTAATCTTAAAAATACACAGATAAGGAAAATCATGAAAGTGTATTGGGTTTGCATGGCAAGGTTTTGGGCTACAAGAGCGGCTTCTGTGAGAAGCTGCTAGAAGCTTCCCCTGTGTCGACAGATCCAATGTCAGCCTGCTTCAAGATGGATTTGCCTCTGGCCAAGGCCAAGCCAACCAGCGATAGTGGTAGCACCTTTGTGATAACACATTTAAGAAAACGGGGTGGGGTAACCCTGTGCAATTGCAGCCTGGGAGAGGAGTGAGAATATGTGAAAGAAACAACTCTGCAGACACCAAGGCCAGTGAAGAAGGAGGAAGAGAAGGTGCTCTAGGCACTGGAGCAGAGATTTCCCTGCAGGTCACTGTGAAGACCTGGTTCCTGGCAGGACCTGTGGATCCATGAAGATGGGAGCCCACACTGGAGCAGGTTTCTGGCAGGACTTGTGACTCTGCAGGGAGCCCACACTGGAGCAGTCTGTTCCTGAAGGACTGCACCCTATGGAAAGGACTCACCTTGGAGCAGTTCATGAAGAACTGTAGCCCATGGGAAGGACTTACATTGGAGAAGTTCATGGAAGACTGTCTCCCATGGAAGGGACCTCATGCCGGGGAAGAATGTGAGGAGTCCTCCCCATGAGGAGGGAGCAGCAGAAACATGTGATCAACTGACCACAACCCTCATTCCCTGTCCCCCTGCACCTCTCACGGTGGGAAGAGGTAAAGAAAGTCAGGAGTAAAGTTAAGCCTGGGAAAAAAGGAGGGGTGAGGGGGAAAGGTGTTTTTAAGGTTTAGGTTTTATTTCTCATTATCCTCCTCTGAATTGGCTGGTAATAAATTAATATTCCCCAAGTTGAGTCTGTTTTGCCCATAGTGGTGATTGGTGAATGTTCTCTCCCTGTGCTTATCTCCACTCACGAGTCTTTCCTTATATATTCTTTCCCCTGTACAGTTGAAGAAGGGAGTGATAGAGCGGCTTCGGTGGGCCAGGGTCAACCCAGCACAATTTGCTATCCACATGCTTTCTCCTTGTTACTGAGGTTTATATTCTATAATTGCATTGATACAAACCCACAGTCTCTGGTGTTTCATCAATTATGCATAGGAAATTCTCCACTGAGGCTTTATCAGAGTGTAACAAACCATTAAAGAGGGAAGAAAAAGCCTGAAGGCAAGGAAAACATTAGATTAAGTCAGACAAATAAAGTGATTCTACCTTAAACTGAAACTCGTGGTGACATTCTGATCCTGTTACATTTTTGTGAAAAGGGTGAAAGAGGTTATTAGAAACTGCCAGTAGCCTTCCTGTGGAGATTACGCACCTTCCCAGAGTTGATGGGCCTGGTGTCTATTCCTCATCGTGACTCAATGGCTAATTCTCCTTCTGCTGGGAGTAGAAAAGATGAAACAATAGTCCCAATCAACTGAGTGCTCATAATTTGGGCAAGAACAAACTCAAGATGTACAAGACTATTTTCCCTAGATACATGATCAACAGAGTGCCTGAGGCACTGACTATAGTGCAGTTTAATGGTTTTGTCAGAAGGAGAAAAAGAATACCACTACCCGAAACCATGAAGGCACAGCTAGCCCTGTTAACCACTGGCAAGTGTAGTCAGTGTTTTGGTTACATGGAATCATTCATTTCCAAACTATGCTAAAGTACACAAGCATGGCTATTCGGGTCTTCATCAATTACACTGTGTTGTGGGTAGCAAGATCACAGGATGTTGTTTGCTGTTGCAGAGCTAAATCTTACTATGTTCTAGTTCTCCCTTACTGCATTCATATCATAGCTTCTAGGGAGTTGTAGGAGATCAATTGAATTATTAAAATAAATTACCAATATATTTTTTTTATATTTCTGAGGGATGTTTTGACTCCAAATTAATATACTGGAAGGTTTCAATTTAAAAAGTATGAAGAAATCACATTGTAGAAACATCAGTATTAGTTATATGATCTGCCAGGACACATAATACTATAAAAGGTATAAAATTAAAAGGTGACAAACATCTTTAAAGGAGATTTGATTTTTCACTTGAAAAAAAAATTACATATCTCTGTAATTATAGTATTGAGTGGAAGCACAGATTTTTAAACAGCACCACCTAATCAATTTTTACCAATTTCATTGATATTACTAGTAGACCTATCAGAACTAAATAGTCTGTCTTGAGGGATATTTAGGTGCTATAGAAGTCTTAGAAATACCATCATCTGTCTTGGTGGCTGGCCAAAATTTAAGACTGTCATTCTACATTAAATACAATAATTATCAGTCAGCATCTACCCCATGAGCAATTTCTAAATGAGCAATTTAGAAATAATAAAAAATCTAAGGCACCTCTTTAGTGTCTGGCTGAAATACCCACTTCTAATACTTCAAGAGAAGAGAAGGATTATAAGCATGTTCTCAGATGCCTGAAGGTACCCAAAACTATAAGAATTAGCATACACTCATCTTTACATGTCTGAAGTAGCAAAACATTCTGGTATAATTCTGCAGGAGGAGGAACCAGAGCACAGAAAGCAAGAAAACTCTCCTGAGATCTTTTCAATACTTAGGGCACCGTTTTTTTCTCCTGAGCTTTTTGTCTAATGGATTTGCTACCTAATTTTGTAGTCCATTCTGGAATCTCAATAATTACGAATGGACTTTCACTTAAGGTATTGGCTTTAGCAAGTTTTTTCACCTGTCATACATGTGCAAGAATCTGCATGTACGTAATATGCATTAATAAACTGCCACAAGGCAGAGCCACACAACTGAATCTGTAAACTCAATCCACATTAGGAAAATACTTCTGTTGACGATAAGACTTACAGAGGGGGACCTCAGCTAACTCTATCCTTACTGCCATTTTCCCCCAATTTGAAAATCTGCCAGCAGTACTTCCAAGAGCTCCAAAAAGGCTTCCATGCCCCCTAGGACAATGGTCATTGGACATCTGTGCAGTAAATAATTCATTTTAGGGGTAGTTTTCTTGGCAAGTGGGCCAATGTATCGAGTGAGGTGACCACAAACCACCTTAACTTCTCTTCTGAAAATATTTTCAGTCCTGAATATAATGTTCCAAAAAAATCACAAATACCTCTACCACAACAAAAATAGTAAATGTTTTAATAATTGTAAATAAAAAAATGTTCAGTCTCTAAATGTGTCTGTTTCTGATACCCAGGAATGTTTAGTTTGATTTTTATTGTAGAAAAACATTTAAGTTTTAATCTTGTTGAAAAATGTTTCAAACAAACAATAAAAATAATCTCAAAATTTTTATCACATTTAAATTATAAACATTATTTTCACTTGAAAGGTTTTGGCTTGATTCTTTAAAATTTCCTTTCTTGCATGGAAGACAGCTTTCTTCAGGCTGAGAATAAGGACAACAATTCAGACAAGCTTGAATTTTTAAGGAGAGAGCTTCAGGTTTGCAGAGGCTTTTTTAGTCAGACAACTACTATTCTAGGACATATACCTGTCATTAACAACCATATTATTTCAATTGTGATTTTAGGTGCGAACTTTGGAAATTATATATGACAAATACATTACAAGAAAACTACAGCTTCACATTCATGCAATTAAAATATTGTGAGACCCTGGCTCTTAGTATATACTCATTTCACCCCAAAATTTTTAAACTTACATTTCTAAACTGCCTGTGAAATGAGTTGTGAATGAACTGCTTGTGTACGTGCTTGCATTGATTAAAGCTTTGTATTTCTTTAAAGACATCCAAGTTTCACTTAATTAAAATTCATGAGAACTTTAAGAAAATATAAGCTTTTGGAGTGAACTTCTGATGTTCAATTCTACAAATTAATAACCACCTGAATTAGAATGAAGTAATTTATTCTGGCTTTAGTTTAGGATTTAAAAGTACATTGATTTGTCTGTATTAATTGTCTATAACAATTCAAGCCTCTTGCCAAGATCCCATTTCACTGAAAATTAACCACTTCTCATGATTATTATTTTTTCCTTCAATACATTAATACTGGAGTCATATTACAAATATCAACTTATACAACACTATTTAAAATAGCAGATAAACCTACATCCTGAGATTATTGTGGTCATTTTTTGGCTATATGAAAATTATTAAATTCCTTTTTGTTTGGAAAAAAAAAGCCAACAAAGGCTTATTAGGTAATGTTTTGAAAGACCAAATGCAAATAAAGTAGGAAAGAGACATTTTTCTGTATTTAAAAATACATAAAAATGAAGTAAAATAACCACCAATAACTTACATATCTAGTTTTACTTCTGATTTGTGATTTATGACTGACTTTTATGCTGATCTTGCATTGTGCAAACATTTAGCTCGAAGCCACATTAGCCAACCAAATGTCCTCAAATGAGTTTTTTGATATGCCATATGGAAAATGAGGGCAAGGGTTGTCTCACTGTCTTTGAATCTTAAAAAAAATTAATTACTCACAACACTGAAAAATCACCAATACCTGAACTAAAAAGTCGATCCAGTTTTATCATACTGCACTGTTAGTTTTCCTTTATTAGCATGCTTGAAATATAGGTATTTATACTTTACATTATAATATTAATCATTACGTCAAAACAAACTGTTAATTTATACTAACCTTGGCTGTTAATACACTACAATGAAGACTCTCTTTTTTCACATAAAGGTTGTTATAGTCACTATTTACTCAGATTTGTGCACTGATTATGCTATTTTGATGAAAGCAACTGGGCATAACATTCCACCATGATGAAGAATTTTAAGAAGGTCTTTTCTATTCTCTCCCTTACTCATGTTCTCATAACTTATGATAGATCACAGCCATAGAGTTCTTTCTCAAAAAAGCTCCTCTTATTTGGACAGACGAGAATAATTTGCCCCTTTTTTATTACTGATTACCGAATGTCCATTAAGTAATGCACAGAAGATGATATAAGGTCAATGCCATTTACCAGTTCCCTGCAAGACAGACTACATTTACATTTAATATAAGCATAAAAAAGCCCAAGTGATTAATCCATGTTAGTGGTAAGTCTGACTTTTTTTTTTCCTTCAGAAAAATGTGAAAGGAATACAGACCCGATTAATAATGATTATCACTGGATTACAGATTTTTTTTGTTAGGAATAAAAATTGAATTTTTTTTCCCCCACTATATGATATTTAACTTTTATGACTTCAAGAAACTCTGATTTCAGAAAAATCCAGTTACTCTTCCCCCCACCCCTAATTTCCCCATACAAGGATAGTAGGATATTCTTCTTACTCCAACAGCTAAACACAAGATCTCATTTCATCAGCCACTCAAGTAAGAGTCAGAACTCCTACGTATGGAGCTATTATAGCTCCCAAAACAATTGCCAGAAGGAAGTGCTAGAGCACGTCTAGGACTTGGGAAGGAGTTCCTTTTCACTTATGCCTTGGGAACATAAACAGATTAATTTGGAAGGCTCTTGCCATCTGGAAACATCAAGTGGCAGAAATTGCAGTGAGACATGCTACTGAAAAAAAACCAAACCAAAAAACAAAACCAAAAACCAATAAAAACCAAACCAAACCAAACCAAACCAAACCAAACCAAACCAAACCAAACCAAACCACAACAACAAGAAAGCACCAAAACAAAAAAAAAACCAAACAAAAAAAACCAACTAAACCAACCAACAAACAAACAAAAACAAAAACCCCAAACAAATGAAACCAAACCAAAACAAAACACACAAAAAAACCAAAACCAAAACCAAAAAATCAAACCACCACCAAGCCAAAAACCAACACACTGGCACTTCCAAATGGTGCATCTCCTACAGATCTGCACTTTCTGGGAACAAGAAGTAAAAAAAAAAAAAAAAACCCACACAAAAAAAAACCCTGAAGCTGAGAGCAGGAGAGAAAAACAACATGGTTATAAACAGAAAGTTCTATGCCAGCCAGGAAAAGAAAGGCAAAGTGAGTGCCACAAGAGACAAAGGACTTATTCCAACACAGAAGATAAGAAATAGTGAACTTTAGGAGAGATAATGTGAGTGAACAGACTCAGACCTTATTTTAGGCAAGGATTCATCAAGGATTTATTCAATCCTTCCATTATGATTGTCTGTACCAAAGCCCAAGCAGCTATGTAGGAGAGAGAGACCCTTCCACACTCCATAATCCATATGATATCTTAGCAACTGTTATCTATCTATGGGCTGAAAGAGCAGCTGCTGTTCCTCTTAACCCCTGGATTTCACTATATATATAGACAGCATGCTTTCAACAGATGCTGGGTTTAGATAGCAAAGGCTCTTGCATGGACTTCTAAGCAGAGCAGATGGTTTAATTTTATAATGTCCAGAAACACTGAGTTTCTTAACTCTTCAGTGGGCATCTGATGTGAATTTCCATCTTAAAACCACTTGTCATCACCAAGATGTGTGCAAGAAAAGTTTATATAATTTTTTAAATGTGTGTTTCTGCACTTAATTTGCCAAAGCAGTATTAACATCTATCTCAAGTGCATTACTATATTGTAGTGGGAAAGGTCAGCTTCCAACACCAAAGTACAAAAGCAGACGTACTGTGCTACCTGTGGCTTTCATAACATTTATTTCAATTTTTACTATTATTTCTTTTATCTATGAGTAGCTCATTGCAACTTATCTCTGGTAGTCTTCTAAAGAACTGCGAATGAACATACCAACCAACTGCTATGAAGAGAATAGCCCTAAGAACCAGTGTGCTTCGGTTTCCTCTTGCAAGCAATTTTGATTGTTGCTGAAGAACAATTCATTTACATTTTGACCATTGCTCACGTTCACTGATATTATGTGTTATGAACCATTTCAGAAAAATCAAGAGATAAAAAAATAATAGTCAGTAAAAGCAGGACACATCAAGAGTTTATTTTGCAGGGGGAAAACCTGAAGCATCTTTAGAGAAGCTGAGTAACATGACAGATTTCCTAAGTGGTCCTAGTGAAATACTGTTGTCTGATTGCTCTGGCATCGAGATGCAGATTATGGCTAGGCTTAACAGCTTCAGATAACAACTAAAGCTGTGCATGACATTAACTCTACAGTGAATTTCACAGCTAAAATGCATTATTATTGATTCCTTCCAGCTCTCACTTTATGGGCTTCTAGTATGTGGCTGTCTTTTATAGACAAAGGAAACTGATTAGGAATGAGCACATTTGTTGCAGTCCAGAGATTTCCCCATTTCCGTTAATGTTTGTTTTCATTAAGGCAAAGCTGCTATTCATGTTGAAGAATCTGTGGTTTATCACCACGTGGAAAGAAGAATTCCTACTTAAATATGAATTTAGGCAAAAAAAAAAACTGTAAGAAAGGAAAAAGAAAATAATTAGCTTACCTAAAAATGCTGTAGAGGACATCTGTACAGGACAAAAGAACTCTCACACCTCCACTTTTTTCCTTCTCTTTTTATGCACTATCAAAATCTACTTGTTTGAAGTCAAGTTTCGGCATATCTAACATATAGATCTTGGATTAATTTAGAATTTGTATTTAGAACTAAAAACTATTTCCACTATGTTTCTATTCAAGAACCACTTGGATTAGGTACATGGCCACTATTGCTCAATGAACAAACTATTGCTGTGTGGCTGTAGGGCAGGTTATGTTGTCTAAGAATCCATAATTCTGAAGATGCTGCTGCCAGAGTTGAGAAGCTACATCCTCCTTGGGGGTTAGAAAAATAACCAGTCATGTAGACAATAATTAACCAACAACAGGCGAGGATCCTAACTGCCCTACTTTCAAATCCACTTTCTGGATTAAAAAAAAGCAATTATAATATTCAATATTTCAGACAAGCACACTAGTGTTAGCATTGGGATCTAGAACACAATTCTCACACTTTATATGTTAAGAAATCTTTAATTCACAAGAAAAGTTGAAGTGACTTATACAAAGAAATCTGTTCGACAAGCATGGAGAATAAGTATGCATTATTACATGGAAAGATTAAGTTTATTTAGCGTCAAATTAGACTAACTTAAAAATATACTGCAAGCTTAGAGCCTTCTTTTCCGACTACTCACCACGACTTAAACTGTAGGTAACGCCATCTCCTCTGTACAGCAGAAGAATAAATAAACAGCAACTTTAATATAATTGTACCCATTAGAAGCTGTTGGTTTAAATAATTTTAACTGAACTGTAATTGGATACATTTTAATTTTAATTTTCAACTAATGTAGTTTAATTACTGATGAGAAAAGACCACAGTTTGTGCATTGGAAATCTGAGATATGCTGTACTGAAGATTTCCATCTAGAAGAGGTCTTAGAATGTGCAATAGAGATTGTGAAAGAGGACTGTAGAAGTGAGTGCAAAGGCCTTCTGGGAAGACTAATTTCTTTCTCCTGAACCTATCAGTCAATTGAATCAAGTCCCCACTACTCTCTCTCTCTTCCACATATTTGTTAATACTGAGATGAAGAAGTTATCTAATTAAAAATATATTGGAGACATTCACTTAAAATGGAGATAATTAAGTCATAAACTACCATAGCTATCTATATACCACCCTTAGAAACACAGCATCTGTTGCAGTCACTTTCCATAAGCTGCATTCACCGACCCAGTTAGTCAGCTCTGCTCCCCAAGTGTCAAAGATGCGATTCTATCTCAGCTTAGCGGCATCTCTAGAGAACTACATCATATATATTTAACTAGAATCAAAGTAATTTTAGAACACTTGCCAGTTGCTGATTTTTCCCTTTTTTATTTAATGAAATGTATAATCCTAATTTAACATTAGGGAAAATTATTTTTCATTCTTTGGGAGCCTAGTTTGTCTTTATATGTCTTTAGATATTAACACTTCAATATGCATTCTGTTAAAGAAAACATTTTTATTAACAGATTGCCTCTCAGATCTTCATGACTCATCAGTCTGATGGAAGCATGCAAATACAGCTACAGACAGAAGTTAGCTCAAGTTCAGAAATGCATTCTCATAGAAAATAAGACTCAAAAGTGTCACATATACTGAAAAAAGCATCACTAGGATTCTTAAAATCCTAGTGGGCCCCAAACTCACTGAAGTAAAGAAGAAAAATCTCCTTTGATTTGAGCAGGCTTAAAATCAGATTAAATCGTCTACGGCTCTCACTATTTTCTCCATGTACCCCTAGCAACAAGATCACTCCTTTGACTACAAAGCACAGGCTATATGGAAACTGGAACAGCTGAAGACTATTGCAATGTATTTTGTTAAGTTGAGGTTATTCATGTCCCCAAATTAGTAGTATGCTAGATGCTGAAATAACTGCACTCCAATTAAAACAGAAATATCTTTTCATTTAACAATGTTTACCACATAATATATATTTTTAGAATAATTAGTTGATTTAACAAATTTATATTTGCTGATTAATTTATATCTGCCTGATTAATTTAATGGCGTTTCTCTCTCTTATATATCATTAAAATATCTATCAAGAAATGTTAAAACAAGAATCTAAATAAAATCAATGCTTTTTCCTTTAGTTCATTCTGGTTTTCATTTTGTTTTCAAGTTAGCCAGTCATTTACTAGGACATACTCATGTCACACTTTTTTTCATAATTAAGCAGGAAAAATATAGTGCATGTCCTGCCAAACAAAGCTATCTTCCCTTTTTAGTTAAGCAGAGACTAAAGGTCTCTGTCTTATACACAGTATCCATAAGATGATACACTTAAATAAACAAAGCTTTTATAAGTATTTGACATTGCCCAACTTCAATGCAGTTAAACAAAATAGTGCCACACATTCTGCCTGACACTGTAAATCATAAATCCTAAATCCTACCCATTCCTTTGCACATCAAGGGACCATTACCTACAATTTTTCCCAAGAGTGGCTTTTAGCTCCTAAATAAAGTAAGTATTATAACAGCTGTGAAATTTCCCAAAGGCTTTAATTCTGCAAGTGCTGTCAACATAAACTCTATCTAAGACTCTGCAGAACCCTGCAGAACCCAGGCAAAGTGCAGATCAGTTGGTGCCTCAGTTGGGTTGTTTGTTCATGCTTTCCCTAGAACACTTTCAGACAGAACCCATTAGAACCTGTGGTACCATCTTACCCTGAATAAATTTGGAAGCAGCCTATACTGTTGCATAAGCCAGTTTTTGCCTCCACACCGCAATGTATTTTTCAAATATTTTGTTCCTTCTGATGCTTACCTTGTGCAGAACTCCCACTCTCAGCATGAGTGAGTAATTAATTCAACACACTGGGATCATCTTCCTTTGAAAACAGTCACCCCTCACATCAATGTGAAAAGCTCATGACTTTTTAAAAATTATTTTTAGTTGCTGCCTTAATTAATGTAGTATCCTCAGTAGGGTTGCTACTATACTTTAGTTTCCCATCTACTATAAAAAAATGTGTAACCCTCCTTTCACTCTTTGGATCTTAATTTTTTATTTTGTATCATATTTATAGAGTAAGGAACACAGCATGGTTCACAGTCCATATCTAGGATACTTCAAAGATGATCAAACTGACGACAACCTCAACAGTGCTTGAACACCAGCTTGTAATTGAGGTGAAACTAAAGTCAAAGCAGAACGAAAGAGCCAAGGAGAATTCACAGCAAGCTAGATTCTTTAGGTAGGATTCTGTCAATGAATTGCTGGCCAGTTTTTCAGACACAGTGCATGTATTTAGTAATAAAGGGAAAGTTGTAGCTTCGAGGAAGTAGGTTTCTTCATCTAAACTGGAAGTGACCAGCTAATTCAGACCACAGAACCACTTGGTTGGAAACGACCTTTAAGATCATCAAGTCCAACCATAACCCATCCACTACTAAATCATGTCTCTAAGACACTGGGTCTCTAAGATCATGTCACATTACCTTTGAGCTTTCTGGAATTACATCCTTTGCTGTCTCCTTTCTTCTCATGTGGTATTAGAAAAGGTGGGACATTTAATAGGGAGGCCTCATTTTTGTAATAAGGACTGTGGTCACAAAAATGCCTTTTGCACCAGATTAAATAAAACTGGAAAAAGTTCTTACAAATAGAGATGCCAATAATTGGAAGCTAGGCAAACATGAATATTGTGTGAGGAAAAAACAAAGCTATCTAACCTCTAAAATTACAGATTCTCAGAACTATAAAGCAGAAATCTCATTTTGACTAGTCAGGATTTGTTCTGCTGTCTTATTTGATTTATCCTGAAATAACAAAAGAAAACTGTAGCATAACAAATACCAAAAAAAAAAACCAACCCCAGAAAAAACAGACTACAGCCTGATACAGAGAAGCACTTTTTCACTAACCCTGCATTATTTTTAAGTACAAATCCATACATGACAGTAAAAAAATAGGTTGCTTTCAAATAAGCCACAAAGCTTTAATGATTCCAGGGTATTTGAAGAAAAATTCATGAGAAAGAGTCTTTCCATTTTCATTTCTCAGGAAATAGATAATTTTCAAGAACCAATGTTATTTGAGTTTTCTTCAAAGAAATATATTAATTTTCAGAGATTGAAGTATTTCCTGAAGTAATATCTGATCATTCTCTTTTGTGCCTTTTTTCATTTGTACTGCTAAGACTTCCAGAGCAAGGATAGCTTTTATTTGAATATCTTTATACATATCCTTTCAGTAACAAGAAATGAGATATCTGCCCTCAAGATTCTCCTCTTAGGAGTTCCAAAATCAAGCAAAGGAGCAGTAAGATAAAGAAAAGACGCTTCATAATGTTGGCATGCCTTAGCTCCCATCCCTTTTAACTCAGCGTTTTGTTTCCGTCAGATTGTGAGAGGACTGGGACACAAGACAAGAACCATTAAAAGAATTCGTAATGTTGTGAATCCAGTGTTAGCCATTCTTTCATTGTGGGCCACAAAATTATGTCAAAACCAGAGCAGGAAGTGAGGAAAAAACGTGACACTCAAAAGCTGTACTTTCTAATCCATGGGAGTAGAAAGACATGCAAGTGCAGTTTAAGAACATGAACCTTTTTGGGACATTATGTGTGATTAAAAGTGTATAAAATACATGAGACAAAGACACAGGTAAGGACTGGCACTGATTTAGGAAATGTATTAGTTTAGTTAAGAGGAATAAATGCTTTTTAGCTAGAAGAAAAAGGAAGATAATTAAGTGACCTGGAAAGCAAGTTGGCTGAACTTATCTTTTTTATGAAAAAATTAAAAAAAAAACAACAACAAAAAAAACCAACAAACTACTCTTCTCATTAAGAGTTGAGCTGGGGTCAGTCATAAACCAAAGATGATACCGGTTTTGTAAAGAAAATTCTCAGATCTAAGGGCAATTGTCAGCTGCAATCTTATAAACATTTGAGACTCTCCCTAAAGCTGAATATGCCTACACCTATGCTATATCATTTGCACAATGGCAAAAATTAAGTTTCCTAAATACAGTTATTTTCCAGGGCGAGGCTAAATACAGGATTATATAGAAATAAATTTGTTTATGACTCAGAAGTTTTAGCTTTATGAAAGCATATAAAAAGTTGAGGACAGATGCACTGCAGGATGGAGGACACTGATGTAAAGCATGGCTATTTGTGAAGCAGATCTTACAGTCCTCCACTGATGCCAGAATCAAGAACCTGCCAGAAGACAGGAAGCATCTTGGGATTTTGATCTTGCATACATTGCCGAGGTAGCTATAGGAAAATAGGACATTTCCAAGGAACAGAGCAGAGAAAGAATGATACATGATGAATAAACCATTGAAGATCACTGGAGGTAATATTCGTTACATTGGAGGTGTCAACGGTACAAGTACCTATGTATGTGCTTGGTTCTATTAGCTTAAAGTGCAGAGCTTTGCCAGTTGTGTCCTATATCATGCACATGCGCCTGCTTACACCCAAGTATCAAAACGTGACAATATTTATAGGTAAAATTGTATGGGCAAGTAGATATTTTCTAGATCAGGTGCTTACAGCAGAGTTTATGAGCAGCTGTAACAACCTAAGGATATCACCTGATACTGCAAATTTTGACTTCTAAGATAAGGGACATAGAATTGTTAACCCAGGAATTATTTTAACAGATAGGTCATTCATACACACTAGACCTGATGCTGCCTTCTTTATGAGTTCTTCCATTAAAAACACAATGGCCCTGATGAACACATATATGGAGAACAACTACCAAAATGCAGGAAATCAATACTTATATAAATAATTAAACAATAAAAGAACGGTTACATTTGAAGACTAACTTTTTGTTTATCTCTCTTTATAAAACAAGTTTTAGCTGAAGCTATATATAGCATATAACTTAGGGAAATAAAGTAGTACATTTTTCGCTGTCTTCAAGTGTATTTTATGCTCTGCTGGAGGTAGCACTAAATTTGAAATAGAAGAACACAGATAGTAGCCATTGAGCATGAAGTTGGGCAGAAATCTCATACAGAAAAGTTGGTGGCTTTTATATGAAACTGCTGATATATACAAATGGAATTCCCTGCCTAAATCCTCAGGCAGCTGTACAAAGTGCACACAGCAGCTGAAATATAGATGCTAGATTAAAAGCGCTCATCATACCAGAAGCTGCAATGCTTTAGGTTCAAATGCAATTTTATACCAAGTACAAAAAGGCAGAAAAAAACCCAAGCTATAAATTTCTCTATTACCTATCCCTAGCAACTAACACTTTAAGAATGATTAATTATTTAACAATATTATTTATGTCAGTAGTTCCTGCTTCATGTCTCTGAGGAAGTAGAACACCATCAGTATCAATAAAATACACTTCCACCTAATTGTGTCTATGTTAGTTTATTCTAAGGAACAAATCATTATATGGCCCTGATCCAGAACATTTCAGAACTATATTTAGAACTACAATCATTCAAGGAACTTCAACTTTTTCACATTGAATAGACATGGTATGTCAACTTTAGCTTTCACTTTTACTGACTTTTTCTGGTTTCATAGTAAAACTTATTTTCCGTGTTTTAACCAAATCTATTTTAGATGAGTAAGCTGTTAATTATATTGTGCTTGCTTAAGTGTATGTCTAAAGGCTTTATGCTAAAGTATATATATCTCTGTGTGACAAAAAGAGACTCTACTGCAGAGTTCAAATTTAACAATTTATTTGAACAACATATGCAGATCCAGTACGTCACTATTGCAGGTTTAAGGATACAATGGAGAATGCGCTATTGCAGTTTTAAAAGCAAGACTACACTATTACAGCCACAGGAGATCCACAAAGTGCACTATTGTAACTACAACAGTCACAAAATGCACTATTGCAGCCCACAGGCAATTCACAACAGGCCGCAGACCACTCACAAAACTCACTGTTACTGCTCATAAGCAATTCACAACAACTCCCAGGCTACTCACAAAATTCACTATTACAACTCCCAGGCGATTCATAGAACACACTGTCACAACTCTCAGACAACTCAGAATACCACACGTGTGTTAGTCAATCACCTGTGACTGCAAACTTAAAGCATGCCAAATATTCACTTAACCCTCCAGGTAAGGGCTCCCACGTAAGTTACCTTCGCCAGCATTCTGACCAAGGGGGAAGGTTCTCATCACTCCATAGCTAGAGAAGTAACTCCCCATTTCTAACATGAATTTTAGGGTTTTTATCCCCCGGTGTATGGGACAGCAGGAAGGGGCATGTCTGAGTAGATTAGACCATCTGGGTGGTTGTTTCTTCAGCAGTGCCTGACGTTTTCTTTGTTCTTTCATGGATGTTGTTCCCTTCTGTATGCTCTGTCTCTTGCATATCTTTGTATTGTTTGGGTCTGTTGGAGCCAGATAGAAGTCCTCCAGCTTACCTTTGTTTTACTTTTAGGCAACTGAATAGTGGTTTGATTGGGACTCAGGGCATACTATTTGTTGGGGAATTTCAAGGCTCAGCTCAGGTTTTGGTTCTTTGAATGATGCAACACTGCCCTGTTTAGTTTTCTGCTTACCAGACAACTCAGGGCTGAGCTATCTACACAGCTCCCCATGGGTCGTCTCTGCAGAGACAGGGCCTCAAGGCAATCTAAGGCTGAGTTGCTCCTGCAACCCCCCACAGGTCGCCTGGTGCACTGAACATCACCGAAACCTGTTTAAACTATGAGCAAGACTGATCCTTACACTCTGCAAGGAATTAAGAGAACTATTTCACCAGCTCAGGACTAAATCGTTGTATGCACATTTACATCACAAAACAATCCAGCACTCAATCTTAGCACAATAACTCCTGTAAATAACATGCAAGAAGTAAAAACAAAAACAAAACCAATATCTAGAGATAAATAAGGATCAAAATTACTGTAAATTAACTGCCCATATTAAAATCCAGAGATAGACTATATTACTTAATTCCTTTAACCAGTGGCTCCTTATATATTCCTGTTTTTTCCTATCTTTCTTTTATTTTGCATACAATTGGATACTAAAGTCTAGATTCAGGAAGCATATTGGATATAGATGACAGGTAATTTTCTGTATGGGAAAATAATTCATTTACTTTAATTGCATTGTCAACACATGTTTGCAGCAGGACACCAAGATGCTTATAGAGCACAAACCAGAATGGAAAAATACCTATTTATGGAGAAATTATAAGCAGATGCCTTCAAGATATTTTCATTTCCACAAGGTAAATTCACAGCAATATTTTCGTTACCTGAAGAAGGTAAAAACTTTGAGTTGTTAGTGTTTTCTCCTTTACACCTAAGACACAGAGTCACACTATTTCTGTGTACTGCATTTCACATTCCTGTAAGTTCCCAAGGAGTGACTATTTCACACAAGTCATAAAATTTAGTCATTTCTGCATCCGTTTTAACTATTACTCCGTAGGAGGGGAAAGTGTTGGCCTTTAGAATTCAGACTGTAATGGAATGCAAAATGAGTTAATGAAACTTGGCTGCAAACCAATAATGCATGCAAAGCTAACAGCAGAAGAATGTTAAAGATTTAGTCATGCAGATGACAACTGTTTTCTTCAATAATGTATACATATAAATCTATACGCAACATAGTGCATATAGAAAAAGCTAAAGTAAATGAACAGATGGATGAATGGATTTATTATGTTGTTTTGTGTAGAACTGCATCATAGACAAAAAGAAATGCATAATAACAGGCTTTCATAAACTGGTTTTCAACATATTAGCAAACTACACATATATTTTCTTAAAGTGATTTTCTGAAATTAAACAGAATTTTGCCAGCTTCTTGTATGTTGAATTCCAGACTCCCATACGGATCTTGCACATTAGGTAGAAATAATATTGTTTCTAATCTGTTGCTCTGTCTAGGTTTCTAGTACACACTTCAGGTGAATTTCTCGAAATTATGTAATAATAAGTCACTTATAAAATTTATCATAATTTTGCTTAATGTGTTGCTGTCTTATGTGTTAAACACTGAAATTTCTACAACTCTCTGACTCTACCTATTACAAAGACCAACATTATACAGTATGCCCAAACTAGAAACCATCCAATATTCTACAACTTGTGGCAGTGAGTTCCCCAGACTATTTTAATGTTTTGATGAAAAAGTACATACTCAATTATAAAAGAAATTTAAAAATATTTTTTTTATTCATTATTTTCATGCTTCTTACATCCAACTTTTTTCCTCTCTGCTCCACAAAGAAGGTTCTAATTGTTCCAAATCTATCCTCTTACAAAGTAATCCCAGGTCTATAATTATATTGTCACCCTTCTCTGGACCTCTTCTATTTCTGCTAAATGTTTTTCAAGTACCTCCTCTGACATTTTAATTCACATTTTTTGAAAAGTTACAAATCACTTAGCTTTTCAGCATAAACCTTATTCACCTTAAGTGCTCCCTTCACTCTTTGGTAGGCCCGATGACCCAGCAGCTCTCTCACAGACTGCATGTGTCTGAAATATTTAATTTCTTATTAACTGCTTCTCTGAAATAATTCCATCAGAGCTCTCCTAATTCCCAGTTTTTAAACTACGGTGGGTAAAACATGTGCCTTCTTAATGTGCTTGACTAGATCTGTATTTCCATTTGCAGAAGATTTTTCTTAAACCCTCCTATCATATACTTGCTTAGTTGCAATGTCAAGGGGTTTCTCGATCTTCGCTCTTCGTTTTAGGACCCTTATGTTGATTTTTGGTGGTGTTTTAGGTTTTTTTCGGTGGGTTGGTTTGTTCAATGGTTCTCCCCACTTTTCTCTCCTCCATGTGTTTCCACCAATCCCCAATTCTTATTAAAACAGTCACAAAATGTACTTTACTTAAGATGCCTCCTAATGGCACAATTCCTCTGTTGCAGATACTGGTGACTCATCAGGATCACATATGTTTAACTTCATGCTTCAAGCTAAACATACTTGACTTCTGCTTTGAAGAGATACTAACTTTTCATACTAAATGCCCTCCTAAATAAGAACTCTGTCTGAATGGTCTGCAATCCTGAAATGAGCTGCCAATCCCTAATGTCTGATTCGCACAGAAATGTCTCGTCTGTTGGACAGCTCGGAGGTTTTCAAATCAAAAAAAGACAGATTAGCAGAAGCACTAAAACTACAATGTAAGAAAAAAATATTCTTGGGGGGAGGGGAAATCCATTTGAAAAACTGCCCAGAAACAGATAACTTATACAACAGTTACAGTCTCCTTGTCCTTGGAAATCTTCACAGTGGCCTACAACTCAGCATTAAGCTGAACAGTAAGAATGTAAATGGATGCACTCTTTCAAATATTTAATAGTGGAAAATATGCACTGCATTTAAAATATAGCTTTTTATGACTAATTTTAATGGCAATAGAAGGTCAATATTGTAATTTGTCTATAAAATCAGAAGTGATGAATTTACAAATATCTTTGCTTCTCATATAGCATATTATAAGTGTATATTAAGATAAGGTTTACCTTCAGATGCTATTCATATTACCGGTAAATTTTTTAATGAATTGTGTACATTGCATACAGTCTAAATTCAAATGGACCATCTTGAGCCTCAAAGATATAAGAAAATAAATATTTTCTAATTCTGCAACATATCTTACACAGGGTGGAAATATAACAGTAATCAGAACAAATAAACTGAGATAGCTTTGAATTTGCTTACAGTTAACTTCAGAGACAACCAGACATCTCAGTAATGCTACTTCCAAAATCATAGTCTGAATAAAGACATTTTAGTTAAATGGCACTGAAACAGTCAAAAGCATTTGTTGAATGCCCTTGGTACTAAAGGAAAGTTAGGAATGCACAAATGCACAAAAAGATTAACCAAATATAAAAGTAAATTAAGAACAGGACTCAAAAAGGGGTACAAAAAAGAACTGCAAGGAAGCACATAGTTTTCTCCACTGACACCGATTAACAAGCTAACATCATGTGATAATATTTTTATAAATAAATATTGGTTAAACAGGCAGGTAATGTTAACACATTCTCAGAGGCTTTTCTTCCTTGTGAATTCTTCGTTATTTAGACCTAAATAAGATCAGCTTCCATTTTTCCTTCCAAACATCTGCTGAGATTTTTGGGTCAGCTACAGCATGAAACACTTCAGTACCATTAATAACAGTACTTTCCTGGATAATGCCTATTGCTGAATTACAGTGACTCAATAAATGCGTGAAAAATGACAGATCCTTTATGCTCAGTAGCTCAGCAGCTTCCTACAATACTTTTAATATGACGTAGGCTCAGTGATAAAATAACTTTTGTAATTACATAACTGAAGATGAAAGTCAAAATTAGTAAGTGTTCTGCTGCTAAAGAACCAAAAGGAGTCTTGTCAGGGAGCATCAGCTATTAGAGATGCACATCCTACTGCTTTGCCTGCACTTGGAGGAAAACCAAAATGAATTCGTAACTGGAAATATGAAAAGCCTTTGAAAAAGCTTTCAATGCAATGCCATTGAGTGTATTACTGTACATAGGAAAATTACTCTTGTACATACAGCCATGTGAAACTCTGTATTTTGGCTTTAATTTTTTTATATTCCTACAAGTGATAATCTGTATGTTAAAAAAAATATAAACTTAGATGCAGGATAGTTGCCAATGTTTAATTGTGTTCCCTTACATGCTTTTGGAACACAGCTTTGCAATTTTATCATTCAGGGCTTTTGTTTACTCTTTCAAAAAATCCCATTCATTGATTGCTAGCAGTGTTTACCTATTAAGAGCTATCTTCTGAAGTACAGAATGACAAAGTTAGCAGAACCATAGATAAAATAATAATCTTGGAATGCACTTGTAAATAGCTAAATCCTGAAAGTCTCTTGAATATGGCATATTAGCACAAAACTGGAATTATCACAGAACTTTTTGAAATGCAGTAGCCTCATGCATTTCTCAGGCAGGGTGTTACAGAACCTGTTTATGCACTGTTAGCTCTTTCAGTGCTTGTGTAGTTTCATATCCCTTTCTTAGAAGTGATGTGCCTCAACAGCCAATCTTCAAGGCTAAAGGGCTTGTCTGGGAACTGGATTAAAGGAAACTAATTAGCTTTCCATGCTGTAACTTCCTTAGTCTTCACTTCGCTATCTTTGCATTTATTCCTCAGTAATCTTCCTTTAATATTGCATCTGAGTGCATTTCAGGTACAGCAATCTCAATTTGCTTTATTCTTAACATAAATCTAAATCCAAACTATACCTCACACACACAAAGCACAAAAAGTTTTGGTACTTTTTAGTTTTTTGTCACTTTTTAGTTTTGCAGTGGTAGTCACCTCCCTCAGCCTTGACAATGTGCATGAATTTTAAGATATTGCAACTGCTAATTTAAAAAAAAAAAGAAATTAAATATCTTACAGACAAATATCCCATCACAAAAATTTTAGCATAGGCCCTTTGTTCATATTTGTAATGATATTGTGGTGCTTGCTAGCACTGCTATTAAATATAAGTAATTTTCTACGTGTACGTTTTTATACTCCGTTATAGCTCAATAAAATTTTGAGTACAATTTTTAGTTCTTTGTTATATCATTCCCTGAAAAAAAATGGAAATGGGTTCAGAAACAGCCATAGCTATATCTCAGAAGTGTTTTCAAGGCTTTTCTTGTAGACTAGATGCAAATTCCTAGAATTCTATTATCCAGAAAACTGTAAGTGAAAGTGATATATGCACAGAGGTCAGATAAATGAATTTTTTTTTAGCCTTGTTAAAATATCATGGGTTTATCAAATAAATACCATCTCTCTTTACCTCCCTTTTGATCTGACACTGTTTCATACACCTATGTCTTAGGTTAGCCAACAGTCTGCCTTACATTATGACCTGGAAACGGAGAACCTGGTTCACATAGGTCTCAGGTTTTTGTCACTAATATAAAAACCCAAACCATCTCTAATTTAAAAAAAAAAAAATCCTGGGGGAAAATAATATCTTGCTTTCACTCATAACTTGTATTCTAGTTTCATCTTACAGGCAATTAATTTCTTAAATTATTAGAGTTTTTTAAAAAACATTGCATTGCCATATGGTGATAAAAACCCTTGAAAGAAGTGATGGGGGTAGCATCATTTCTATAACGGGGTTATTTGGTTTCTGTGTTCCAGGGCTTTTTGTATCCCAATTTCACTGGGATACACACAACAGAAGACAATACTAAGTCAGTTCTCCAGGTAGCCTAAAATGATACGTCTTCATTTCAATGTCTATACGATGGTTAATATGATCTGTTATTTTTATTCCTCAGTACTCTTTAAAAACTGGAATACAAGAAAGAAATACGCAAGAAGGATTTACATAAAAATACAAAACTTTGCGCTTATTGTATCAGCCTTTAAAAAGACACTGGACGTTCATACACTAGGAACAGAACACTGAATAAGAGAATATAATAGAATCAGCTTCCCTGTTTCTACTATGTGCATTTACACAGGTAGTACACTTATACATATGTAAGTCATATATATAACAGTTTGTTATAATTAACAAAATGCCATGTTTTAAACTCTGCATCTAAGCACATTTGCTCTCACTTTAAATAAAAAGAAAAATAATTCCAAAAAGCAATTTGAGTCATGCATTTCGCCCGTCTCTGCCAGATGTACATCAACTACCAGTTGATAAAACATAACAGAAATCAAATACGTAACTTCCTATCACTTACACAGCCACCAGGCACAGGCCAGCAGGCCTAATCCCTCACCTACTATATGCATATACACACCCACACCTCTGAGCTCTACACACTTGCAAAACCACTGGTGCATTTGAGCTATATAAAATCCAGATGGGGAGTGAACTGCAATGGCAAAGATTCCTTACAAAATATTTTCAAAACACACTTGGAAGCAGCTGTACATTAGAAACAAGCACAAAGTTCAAGGAAGATCAGTGGACCAAAAGCAGCTAATACGCTTGATAATGCCAAGAAGTGTATCAAAAATTAATTACTAGCCAACATGAGAAATGAAGGAAATATAACAGCCATTTAAATGAGACTGCACTAAATGACATCTCTTGCTTCAGTGATTGTAGGCCACCTATATTCCATAATGATCTGTGAGGACTGTGTAAGTGGAGAAAGAGCTTTGTGTCTCTCAGTGGCAAATGAAAAAAGATAGAGTTACTGTAAGGACAATCTGCTGGGAATGTAGCAGCTTTTAAGAGATGATAATGAAAATAGGCCCTTTCTCCAAACAGAAGCAGTCTATGTGAATACAGGAGCGTGACAGCAGCATTTAAAGGGGAGGAGGCTAGTATTCACGAATTCGTAAAGTGCAGTGCAAGCGTTGCACAGGTGTTGTTAATCAACACAAAAGACCAGACTGCAGCTAAGAAAGAGAGTTTATGCACCACATCCCTGATATAATATATTTCTCTATTTCTCTTCCACAACAGAGAGCAGCTGCAGCAAATTCCACCACTTCTTCAGAAAGGGATGGAGCTATCTTGAATTCCATTTCTTCCAGTTAAAATTCTCAACAACAACTCACTATCTTCCAATAAGTCAAAAAGATATTTTACATTAAAAACATCACCAAAAGTCAGGTGGAAGACTTGGCCAGTCTTTCATGTCAAGGTTCTATGTACTGTGTCACACGACCCTTGTGACCTAACAGCGTGAAAGTCTGCACTAGTGTCTCTCTCTGCTCCTCCAACGTAACCAATTGCCAGGTTGGACTGCAGGGTTCCTGCCGATGCACTGGTTTATAAATGTAGTCCCAGATAACCCAAATATTTATAGTGATTAAAAGTGATCACACACATTCTCATTTAATAGCATTGGAGAAATACAGGATTATGCATTTAAAAACACTTAGACTATCTTAATTATCTTTTATTTATCAAAATCTTACTAGTAGTGAATTCTGGTGAAGGTCTTACACTGAAATATCTTAAAAATTAATTAACCACCAGAGAAATCTTTGAAATCCTTCACTGGGAAAGAGGTTGATGGCCAGAGTTGGCCCCCAAAAATTATCAATAGCTGACTTCCTCACTCCAAATCTACAGCACTGTGTATCTAGTGAGACATCTACACATTCTCCTTTAAGTGCTACAAAACTGTAGTGTTGTTAGGGCTGTGTTACTTAGGCTGGACCAAATCCTAGCATCCCATCTGTGGTGACAAAAGAACCCCAGGGGTAATTTTGTTGTTGATTAGTTAGAAAAGAGCATATGAAAATACTTATAGGAAATTGTTTCAGAGATATGTTAATTGTTGTTATTTTTAATGAATCATGTAAAGAATCAACACAGAAGAAGCCATTAGCATCTGAATTATTTTCTTTGAGAAAAGTACTTGCTCTTCCAAGCTTTCTATTGCTTTAATATCACATCGTTGATGAAAGACTTACAGTAGAAATAGTAGGAAAGCAAATTGCTTTGCAAAACAAAACCATGCCAAAAAATTCCTTGAAAAAGAAATTCATTAGTCATTGTAACATTTTAAAATTATAATTTTTAAAATGTTTCTTTTATTTGCTTTGGTTTTCATTAGTCAGAAAAAATGCAGTATTTTAATGTCTTTCATTTGTTTTATTGAGAGTTAAAAACTGTATAAAAACTATAACATTGGACCTCATTTAGCTTTCTACATATCTAATTTTCAGATGTGCAAAGTGAACAAATACTATTTATTGAAAACTCAGACTATTGATTTAGTACATATCTTTCTATGTTGCTCTTTTCCCAGCCCCTCCCCTCCACCACAGCCTAACAGTGTAAGTTAAATAGTCTAGCAGGAAATCGGTGGATTAATTTTCACTGGACCAAAAGATAACCAACAGGTTTAGATACTGAGATTTTCCAGAATTTATGGAAAGCTTGTCACTTCAGCAAAAATGTATGTACAAATACATACTAGAAAGGGTTTCAACATGCACATACTCAGAAGTTTGTTAAAGTGCATGACTTAACTTACTTAAACTGGGTTTCTATTAGCATACACCTAATAACATGGAGAACCTCAAAATGCTCAGCAATTTAAACTGAAGTAAATGATATAATTTCAATGGTTTACATCAATGCTAAGGATTCGTAAAGTTTGCATTAATGCTTAATGGAAGGGGTTTGTGCCACTGCTTTTCTTGAGATAAGAAACACATGCTTCTCTAAATAATTAATTGTTTTTCTTTCTTCTGATTACAACACAGAGAAGTAACTGCTTGTCTTATCCAGCCAACACCAAAGAACATTGATTCAGAAACTTGAATACACTCTTAAATAAGAATTAATACGGTAGGTTGTATCTTTTATAATACTGCCTCGAAAGCCAAATGGTTCTGTGTCTAGGCCTTGTTCCACAGCTTTCACTATGAAGTTAGATCTTACACCATGAAGTTATTATTTAAACCTTTATTAATTAATAATGAGCAATAAAGCATACAATAAAATAATTACTTTTCAGGATATATATATTTTTTTAATCCTGAATCAGTTTGTTTTATTTTCAAAAAATAATTCAGAAAAGTAAGAACAATGAGGATATAAGTTTAACTTCCTAGAACATTACCAAGTATTTCAGCATGTTTTTAAAGCAGTTTTACACTGCATGATAAATCAATCAAATGTTGTAGCAGATGTCTAATGTATTCTTTTCACATAAGCCAAATAGAAGTGGGTAGCATCTGTGTCAGATGCAAGCACAACTGCTTGCCAGCTAGGTTGGCCACAAGATGACAGATGTTGATTGACAGTAGCTATCAAAGGTTGAACAAAAAGTTTGAGAGAAATTCAAATTAGTTTATTTTAGAAGTAAGAAATAAGTTCCTCCAATGAAATAATTCCTTTTTCTTATTATTACTATAAAAGCTACTGTTTTCCTGGATAACCATTTCAGCTTTACAACATAAAAAGATTTCTATAAAAGACATGACTATTCCAGCTTTCATGAAATATCAATTGGTAATCCTATTGATTTTTAACAAAAACTGCTAGATTAGACCTGTACTATTGATTTATGAGACTTGTATTTCGCTAATCAAAGATCAATCTTATTAAAGTTTATAGTGGTTTCAAGGGAAAGAATGTCCATATTGCTATGATAAGAAAAATAATTAATACATTAACAGAAATATGTAAAATTAGTCATATTATACAGATATACTGGATACTGCTCTTGTACATCTTTCTATCAACTTCGAACATGAGCGCTAGTGAATTCCATAACAAATAAAGGCTCCTCTTCTCTCCCATACTTTGCTACTAGCATTGCTTTTCATTGTCACTGAAGTTTGATACCTGAGACTAGACCATCTGACCCATCCCTGTCTCTCCACATACAGTTGAGTTTTGACTCAGTTTTGGTGCTTTCTCACAACAAAATTTCTCAGGTAAAATTCTCAAAAATCATCTTGTTTGCTTCTTTTATTTCAATTTCCTTCTCTATTGGATTCATTAATAATCATGTGAAAACATGAAGGAATATGATCTCCAGATCCATGCTCAACTCCCGCTCTCACAGCTTTCATCAACCCTTCTCTTTCAGATATTCTCCTGACCTCCCCTCTTCCACTTCATCAGCAGGACAGTGGTCTGCCTGCTCGCTAATCTGCCTTCTCTTTCACTCCCTGCTGCAGAGCCTTTGTCGTACCAGTCAGCCTGGCAGGGACAAACCATTCCTCAGCTTTTTTGCACTTGCTTCCAAAGCACCCTTTCTGACCTGGGACTTGCTCCAGCTATCATGAAATGCAACAGGAGGATTCTGCAAAACATTGCATTTCCAATACACAAATTCCTTATGCTGACCTGTCTTATGATGCTTAAGATAGCAAATCTCTGATGAAGAAGAATGAAGACACAAGTGGGAATCTGAGAACTGGTAGCAGTTGATAGGAAACCCACCTAGTGTTTCATATGAGAGGTTTTTTTCATTTAACTTTATACATTAGGATTTTTAACACAATGTTTCCAACAAAGCTTTGGACTTTGGCTTATGGTAACTTGGGGGTTGCTGAACAGATGTATTTTGCTGGTCTCATGAAATGTCATTTGGGTTTGGCAGTTATAAACTACAGAGGGTCATGATTTCCCATCTGTGATTTCAATTATAAAACTTGATTTTGGCAACATGTCAAAACCCCAGAGCTTTCCAAAGCCCTGCTCACATACCACACACAAGCCACCTCAGCATTCTGCGCAGAGCTCGGTGTTCCTAAAGAGGCCACTGTGCGTGAGATCCTGGGAGCAGAGCCTCAGGCTAAAACCAGGCCACAGCACATGGAAGATAATGATTTAGAAAGTTCGACCATCAACCCTTTGTTTATTTAATTATACTGATTGCTTCCATTAGCACTTCACTTGTCCAAATGCTGCCAACATCCTCCCAGACTCCTAGAATTTACTTCTCTGAAAATTACAAATGCCTTTCTATTTTACAAGCCCAGACTTTTTAATTTTTTTTTTCTCCAGCGTTCTGACTTGAAAGAATGCATTAGTCTAATAACACATTTTATAGCTGAACGTTTCCTTGTCATTTGAGAGTAGTTTAACTCTCATTTACCTGCATTCTCCTTTCTGTAATATAATTTGATTTGGTACCACATGCAGAAAATCTCGTCATTTCATAGACTCAATTGCAGTGAAAGAAAAGGAACACAGCAGATAGGCTATAAAAAGCAATTTAAGAATAGTCTAGCCAATATTATACTACTCTTGGTCTTTTAATAAACTAAATTTGCACTGTTAAATTGTGTTACCAATGTTAATGCTCAACAACCAGTAACATACCAGCATACAATTTTGGTTTCCCACTTAATACATTGTAATCCAGCTCACTACAGCACTATATAATAACCATGGAAAAATATGTCAAAAGGTATCATCAGAATATTCTGTTCACCGAGTATATTATAGTATCCTGCAACACATTTGAAGCCAAATTCCTTTTCCACCCATGCAAAGTTACCAGGAAATATACTGCAATTTCAGCAGGTGACTAGCTCAGCTTTCTGTATTCTAACTGACAGTGTTTTGGAAGGGCTTGATTTCAGAAAGTGAGGACAAATATTCCTTGAAGTAAGGATAAAATGTCTTAAAAGTCAATCTTTTTCAAGATATCTCAAACTAGAATATAATTTAGTCATTCATAACACCCAAATATTTAGATTACACTTCAAGGTGAATTAAAAAGCAGAATTTCCCTTGCAAGATTGTCCAAACCTATGTCCAAACCTCATTGAAGTGATACTAACTGAAGACCATTTTGTTTAATCTCTTGGTTTAGTAGTTCCTTGCTTTTACTTTGGAAATGTCAGGCTTAATTATACTCTTGGATTTATTAAGGAATTAATTAGAGTGGGCAGTTTATCACATACTAAGCTAGAGTGTTTTCACCTAAATGCATAGCAAACATTTATAGCTTTGTGGTTACACATCTGTTACACAGAAATAAACATAATAGTCTACCACTTTGCAAAGACCAAATCTAAGACCACTACAATCATAAATGAGAATTTCTACAAGTTTTCTATTTCTTAAAAAAAACAGAAGGAATACATCCCCAAAAGATGTGGGTTTAGCTTTTCAGCACAAATCTGAATTCCACATCAATAGCTTTTCTTTTCTACCTACTGTTCTAAGCCTTAATAATAATAGAGATATGCAGTGAAACTGCTGCTCCTTCCCCATTATTTTGACTCTTTCAAAGAATATGTAAACAAATACTTTCATTTTTTCTTTCTTTGCATTAAGCAAAATATCACTTGCAAGCAACAGAAGAAAGATAATTGTAACCAATGCAAAGTAAAAGACACACATGTTTATCTATTTTATTTCGAGTTTAAAAACAAACCCACAAAGAAACCACAGAGCAGTGACTTCAAGGATTCATTTCAGGATGGACTTTTCTCTGGGCCATAAGCAAGGACAAAAGCACCAAACGAAAGAAAGTCATAGACATGTTTCACTTGAACTTTTAGTAATCTGATACAATGTTGTGTGTAAGGGGAATGATTATAATATCAGTGCTGCTGAGCTGCTTGAGTGGATAATGGACTGGCTTGGTTATTAAAGACAAGTGCTTATAAAAGAATTCACTTCAGAGCCGAGGGAAAATGCTAACAGCATGCTATAAAGATCAATACCAGACCACTTTTCTTTGATTTATTTAATCAGTGACCCCAGAGAAACATGCAAGGAGAAAGAAAATCTGCTGATTGTAGAAAACAGGGGTCGGGCAGCAGGGCCAGAGAGGGTGGGCTGCCGGCTCAGCGGCAGGCGAACAGAGCAGGCAGCTCTGAGAGGCAGAGAAAGCTCAGCACAAATTGCTGAGACAAAACCGTTTAGGGTAAGGAAATGAACAAGTATAAATCCTGGGGACCCAAAACAAGAAATGGACTATTTATGATTTCAATCATATGGTAGAGAGATTGAAGTAATCCTTCCATATTGCAGATTTGTGACTATTTTAACTTCTTACTGTAGTTTTCACTGTATCAAACAAAAAGTGATCAAAGATATGGAGGACACTGACAACAGTGTTCGCAAACAGAAAATGCTTCTGCAGACAGGACAAAGGTACACATTTCTTCATACCTTATGGGAGAAAAGTTTAAAAAAAAGCAAAAAATAAGTTGCAACAAGAGAGGTTTGGGGTTTTTTTGAAACAGCAACAAAATTTCTAATAATGAAACAATAAAAGTTTCTAATATTCTAGTATTTTATACACTACTAGACTAGACAGCTTGGGGAGATCATATGCATCGTCTGGCACAGATTATGTACAAACTTCTGTCAGAAATCATGTAAGTATAGCTGATTCTGCACTAAGGAATAGAAGATCTGCTAAATCATGTAATGTTCAAGTTCCTTTGAGTCCTGGTTCTTATGATTGTATTGTGCTGGTAGAGAAACAACCAAAGACTCTTGACATTGAGCTTAACTGGAGTAAAAGAATTATAGCGTACTAAAGCATGACTAAAATATTTACAGTACATAAAAAACCAAATATAAGTCAAATAAAATTATATTACTACTCAGATTTTAGTGTTCTATTAAGAACATTTTGAAGATTTTATAAAAAGTACATCAAATATTTAGAAAGACTGAATTAAGGTCATTCAGAATTCAAAAGCTCTAATTAAATGAGACTTCTGTTTAGAACACAGTAGATGAAAAGTATATGAAATTCTTCAGTGAATAGAAAATTGTATGTCACAAAGAATTTCATGCTATTATCTAATATAGAAAAACAGAGACACTGGCTTACACTAAACTAACTCATAAAAAACTGAACAACATTAGAATCTGAGCAAAAAGGTCTTTCATCACAGAAAGGGCATTCAGGGCATCCTTTCATTGATAAGGGAAAAAAGCCCTATAGACTTGGCTAGCCTATAAACTTTCACCCTTAAAAGACTACGGAGAAGATGTTGTCTAAAACCATTGTATGTTAATGACGATATAATTTATGCACTTTCTTCCACTCATGTACATTTAATATTTATTTAGGTAAGTAAATACATTAATGTAGGATTAGCCTTTGATTCTGCAGCAGAATATTTTTCCCAGTTATCCCTAGACTATTTTTTTGGTGTGTTTCAGTTTACATACAAAGGATTCTGAAAAAAACATGTCAAGATGTAGACACAAACACAGGCACATTCAGGTACATCATTCTATTACCTGCTTACAATGTACGCATGCTTACATATGCTTACCTGCTAACATGCATGCATTCTCTTTTGTAGAGTTCCTCAATTTGAAACAGTTCTAAATAGGAACTGAGAGCTCACCATCAATGGGAAATTAGATCTTGATCTCTATGTACATTAATAATTGCTATAATTCATTATATTCTACTAAAGCACCACATTTTTCATTCATTTCAATGGAAGAAGATAGTTTTTTAGCTATGCCACCAAAAAACCCTCTATGTAAGATAGGGGTTGAAATTTCACATCTTTATGTAACACAGCTAGTAGTATACAGTCTTTTATGCACCTAGAATGAGAGCTAGCAATTTTTCTCATGAATAATCATCAAGACTTTTGTTTCTGATACATCAAGATAATATGCTTCAGAAATCTGTTTGTTTTATTTGGCATTATAGTTCCAAATAAGCTGAAGAAATATTTACCTCAATGTAACCATAGTTAGAAGAGTGCCAGCTGTATTCTCAATTTCATATTTTCTGGTGTATCAACAATTTGAATGTCCTCAGGTTTCCAAACAAGACTAAGAATAAACCATCGATTGTTCCTTTACTTCTTCAGTAAGATCCAGGTATTATAAAACAAGGCAGACTTGGGAAAGAATACCACATAGGCAATAGCCTCAGACAACTATAGTCACTGTAACAGAAAACCTACATGAAAACTTGTTCATACATCCTGTACCCTATTTCCTGTACACGAATAGCATGAGAGCATCAAAAATCCTTTCGAGTAAGACAGTTCCAGGATCTGGCATTAGATTCTGACATTCTGTTTTCTGATTGATGTTGGTTTTCTCATTAGCTATGAACCATAAATCTCTTTCTCACTCTGCTGTAGGAATCAGTACATTTCTCAAAGATGTTGCTGAAGCTAACAGAGCTACTAAAGTTACCAATTAAGATGTATACTTATTCAGTAGACCCACTGGAAAAGGAAAGACAAATACTGGAGTAAGAGAAGGAGGTTTTGGATCATGATAAATTCATTATGCTTTTTTTCCTGACAAAATGGAAAAACTTATAAGTTTATTTTGCTTAACATGTGGACTTGATATAAGAACTGTCTTTTCAAGCAGAATTCCATAAATCATAAAAGCTGCTCTTTGCTCCAATTATATATCATTTTGTCCATTGTTTTAATTGCATTCACCAGAGATGTAGGTTAAAACCAAAAATATTGATGAGCTTGTTCCTACCCACAGAATTAACGAGACAAACACTTGTTTTCAAAACTCGTTCTAAATATATAGTAATCCATTAAATTCTTTTTGTTTCCTTAGCAGACTTTCAGCTCATCATCTCATTGTGTTCCACTGAGGAGCTATAAATAAAAATGCAACTTCTTTTAATGCAGAAACATCTCAAAGTAAAGTAAAGAGCCCAATTCATTACAAATGTTTTGCCAAGGTCTGAAGACAGTTTACACTCTAATTTGCAGAGCTGCCAGTGTGTTGATTGTATTCTTAATTCATATTGGATAATTTACATGCAGGTCACACACTTTGTTGTGTGTGCTGGGTTTAATGCCATTATGAAAGTATCTTCTGAGAAAGACAAGAGCCAAGAATATATTTCATTTTGGTACGTATAAAAAAGTTCTGATATGCCTAGTAATCATTTTTTTATCTTTAGTTTAAAAGAACATATTAGAAACAAACAGGAAGCTACTGGGAAAGAAAAAAAATAATTTTGGCACTGCTTAATGTACAAAAGGCCAAGGCCAAACACATGGACCTTTATCACTATATTATTAATACTATCACATCACAAAAGGTATTATAAAAGCCCAGCTTCAATGTTTTTCACTGTTCCCTGGAGCATACAGCACAGGCTAGATTCCAAAAGCAAAACTACCAGAATTTCAGGCTGGTAGTGCCTGGCATCAAAGTACATCACTCTGCTAAACTGAAACCACGTGTTATATCTCAAGGCAAGAAGAAAAGGACAAGAGGAGAAGCAGGGCTTGAAATCTGAAAATTTTGCTTATCACACAGAATTGCAGAATGTTAGGAGTTGGAAG
>NW_010191480.1:0-4043 GCF_000695765.1 Mesitornis unicolor
CAGAAGCAGCTTCAGATGACTGAGAAGAAGAACATGGAGCTGTCTGCCATGATGGCAGATCTTTGTCAGCAGGTAAGGGACTGGCAGAACACACCTGAAGCACTGCAGTCCACAGGTCTTGAGACCAAGATGAATTCGGAATCACAGGAAGGCTTTGCATTGGCATTCCCTTATACTTACCACAGTGTGTTACTCATCTTTGTCGTCCAAGCTCTTGTGAGATCTAGTCATGGCCTAACCCTATGTACAAGTGTTGTGACCAATATTATGTACAAATAAAGGGAAAAAAGGTATTTTCACCAGAGTCTAAAATGTGTAGTTGGCTTGCAGATTATCTGAAGGCTAATGCTTCAAAGGTTCCTTGCTCTTGCCGTGGGTCTACAGACAGTGGAACAAAAGATTGATGCTATGTTACCCCCTCTGCTTCTTGACAGCGAGGTTTCCCCACTCAAGCAGATGTGGCCAGTGCTGAAGGAGCACTGCAGGAGATGCGAGAGTTGATATCCAGCATGCAGCAAGAGATCGCTGCAACTGTGGAAGAAAAACAGAGGAGAGATGAAAAGGAAGAGAACCAGAAGCAGAAAGAGTCACTGAAAAGCCAACAGCTGAAGGCTCAGACTCCTGCCCCTGCAGAGCAGTCAGGTGGAAGGGAACAGAAGGAAGGTTGGTGTGGCTTTTTCTTTGGTTTGGTTTGGTTTGGTTTGGTCCACTCCTCTCCACTTCTTTCTCTCCTTACACACTCTCTTACTTTTAGGCTAGGTGCTACTTTGGAATCTTACTGCTGTGACAGCATACCTTCTCATGGGCTTTACTTTTAGCACCACTAGGACTAGAACAGGATAGGCCTGTTGGCAACAAACTTTTGAAATTGAACTGATGCAGCCTAAATTGACTGTATGAACTGGAGCCAAGCCTGCTCTTCCCAGCCAGTGTGCCATATATTGGAATATTAGAATAGTGTGACTACTCATGAGTGTAGATGGGTCATGTGTGACACGAGAACATAGAAGGCCAGACTGACATGGCTTCCTTCTTTAGAGTGAGATGTCCTGTATGTAGAAGCTACTAAGCTGAAGGAGGAGGACTCCTGTATAGCCTGCAACCTTGTAGTTCCTTTATGAACATAACTTTCTAAACTAAATTCTGGGGGAAAAAAGCACTCGTGTAGCTGTTAGTTCCTTACAATTTTAAAATTCTCTTAAAGTTTTCTAGAGTTTTGAGTCTTTCTTCATCTTCCGGTGTTTGGGTTTGGTTTATTAATATCAGGACTTCGAGTTAAGGCAGATGTAAGTACCATGCAGTGGTACCAGCAGCTTCAAGATGCTGCAGAGCAGTGCGTTGCTTCTTTCAGTGATCTCAGCAACTGCAAAGACAACCAAGAGGTATGAACAAATGATTAACACTGCTGAAGAGTGAGTGTCTTGATTTCTAGGGGAAATAGGATGGCTTTCATTTAAAAAAAACCCAACTAACTTAGCAGCCTCTATTAACAGTCTGTTCATCCAAACTATCATAACAGTTGTCTAAAGATTTTTGAAGTTGTTTGTGTGCTTGCTCTGCAGATCAAGAAGATAAAAGCAGAGTTGCAGAGAGCAGCTACGGTCCCTGTGTGCCAGATCTCTACAAGAGGAGGTCAGGGAAACAAGAAGAACCCAATCCAACTGATATGTCTTTTACTGTAAAGATTTCATTAGGATACAACATAGCCAATGTTTCTATAACTGTCCCTACAGCAGAAAGCTGGTGCGCATGCACTCGTCTTTGCAGCACAGCGTTTGCTTATGTTTTGAAGGTCTGTTGCTTCCCTCAGAGGCATCTTGCTTCATGGTGGTGAAGTTTCTTTCATCAGATGTAGCGAATGAGCAGGTTGAGATGCCTTGCCCTTCAGGATGTAGGTCTGGTTTTGGTGAGGTGATGTGGTCTGGTCAGGACTCGTCTGCTGTTTCCTAATCTCCTGTCTCCATCCGTTCCTTCCGTATTTGCAGGCTCTCAGCTGAAAGAGATATTCGAGAGGATCAACAACCTGCTCTCTGGAAAGCCTGTGGAGAGTGGAGGGGAGACTGTAGCAGTGACCCAGCATCCACAGGGTCTGAAGTTTGTGTACTACAAACTTGGGGAGAAAATTGTGGTGAAAAATGTTCTCTTTATTGGGGTGGCAAAAGTAGTTGGTGCATTAAGAAGTTCTTTGTCTTCTTCTAACACTGTCCTCACATAGCCATGGGAACATTAGAATCCTCAGCAGAGGCTAATTTAGATGAAAAAGATGATTTTTTGTTTTGATTTGTTTTGTCTGAGAAAAGGCTTAAAGGGGTGGGGACTGACATTCCTTTCCCCTCTCCAGCATCAAGCAGAAGAAGAAGTAGCTTCTCACCATAATGCAGCTTTCCCAATTGCTGTGGTGGCCTCAGGAATCTGGGAACTACATCCTCGAGTTGGAGAGCTCTTTTTAGCTCATTTGCACAAAAAGTGCCCCTATTCTGTGCCGTTCTACCCTGCACTGAAAGAGGGCGCTTCTGTGGAAGAGTGTCACAGGTAAATTTATTACTGGACTTGTTCAGCATGAACCCTGCGAGGGTGAAGACTGTGTTCTTCTGAGTGAAATCTGCTTTTCTCCATCTCCAATTGCGCAGGCACTGTGATGTGCTGGCATAGACTCTGGAGATTTGCTCACAAGCGTGCAACTTCCCTGACTCTGTTTCCCTGGAGGATGCTGTGTCCTTCGGCTTTAGAAGCGCTCTTTTGCTGTTTCTTCCTTGGCCTTCTCTAAGAGCAGTTGATAGCCATAGCTTGATTCAGGTTGAAATATCCAGTACAGAACGTAAACATTTTCCATGGTGTAAACTAGTGGAATATGTGCTCTAGAGGGCAGTGATCAGCCCTTGCAGTAATTCTGGTGTGGCTTTGGAGTGTCCCTGTTGTCAGTGCAGTTGACTCAAGGTAGAGGAGAACTGCAGGGACTCAAGTGAATGTGCTTTGCTGTACTAACACTAAATGTCTTCTCAGGATGCTTGGCTACAAAGTGAAGGGTTCGGAGGTGGAAGAACAAGATCAGTTCCTGAAACGGATGTCAGGACTGATTCGTCTTTATGCTGCTGTCATTCAGCTGCGGTGGCCTTATGGGAACAAGCAAGGGGTACGTGTGTCCGGCATTGTACCTGGAGCCTTGTTACTATCCCAAGAGTCTATTAAATGTGTGGTAAACTTCATTTGTCGTTAAGGTGTGCTGAACTTAAACCAGCTCATAGCATGTGTGAAAGGAGATGGTCTTAACCATAATCAACAGCGCAATGCAAAGTGATTCATAATGCAGACCTTTACTTCCTTTCTTTATCTTTTCAAAACCAGCAAATTTTATGTTAGGCTGCTGTAAAATAACTTTATAAAGAAGAAAGTAAATCAAGACTGGTAACAGCATTTTGCAAGTTGTAAAACAGGTGGTGGGTGACATTTTAGTTGCTCTATAGACACATCCTCATGGGCTGAACCACGGATGGCGCTGGCTTGCTCAGATGTTGAATATGGATCCTCTGGCAGATGTGACAGCCACACTTCCTTTTGGTTTTCTGGAGGTAAGCGATGTGGATTACTCATGCTTAAAGACATCTGAATTGGTGACATTTTAGCTTCTGAAGAGACTGCTGAAGTGAGGTTCTTTGTGATTTTTAACAGCAGCTTTTTTTTTAAACCTGTCATTCCTTCAGAAGCTTTTTTTTTAACCTGTCATTCCTTCAGAAAAAGTAATGTGGATATTTCCACGTTCTTGCAAGTACAGCTTTGGAACAGAATGATTTAAAACCTGGGATGTTGATCTATGCAGCTTCTGTTCTTGTATTTGGTTCTGTTTAAAGTTCCTGGGGTTTTAGAAACAGTTGCATGGTCCATAAGAATAAGGTCTGCTAAGCACCTGGCATCAGTTTGTGCAGTAGAATGAGGTCCTGTGGCCTTTCCAGCTGAATTACTTCATAAAACAGGATAGGTTTTTCAGACTGGAAAGGACAGAGCCTGATATCTATTAACCCTATATCCTAGAATATAGAGCTATG
>NW_010191481.1:0-15163 GCF_000695765.1 Mesitornis unicolor
GGTATTCTGAAATAAAATTATAGAGATACAGATCATTTGGACAAATATTTTTCCCTATAAGTGCAAATAACTTCTGTTGTAACTCACAACCATCAAGGCACTTATAGAAGAATTGCTGAACATTCAATTTTTAAAAGAAATTTTAAAATATTGTGTAAGATATTTCAGGTTTTCAGCTCAGAAGTCGAAATCCCTAATTTAAAAAATCCTGATTTTATCTATTATTTATATAATTGTTTATATGTTGATCATATCTACTGTCTGTACAATCCTATAAGGTATCAACTGAAATCTAATGGAAAATTTTCAGTGACAGGACATTTACTGTGTCCTTGACCTAATTCATCCCACCACAGCCAAGCCATGTAACTGAGGTATCTAGGCCAAAGATGCAAATGCTCTAATATACTTTAAAATATGGCTTTTAGTAAATTTCAAATATTTAAAATTATTCCTTATGCTCATTGAATGAATTATATTTGTAATAGCTCAGAGTATTCAAAACAAAGACTGGAAAATATCATTCATATTATTAATTTCATTTAGCATTAGCTTATGTGTTTTCAATAAAATTGAAAGTTGATGAAAGATGTATAACCTTTGGATTCACTCAATCGAAAGATTTGGAATGATTTTGAATCAGTTTGATGCTAAGAAAGGAAAAGTCATAACAAGAGTGAGACTAAAATGAACTAGATGAATTTTTGATGGTAGACTGGAATACTCTAATATCTTGCTGGGGCATTACACTCTTTTCAAACTGAACACTTTCATTTTAAGTGTACCTAAAGATACTTAGTACAATGTAACATTGTATAGATCATATTTTCTCAGAGAAGTTGTTGTACATGGCTGTAATTATATTTTCACATTTCACACAAACTACCTCTACCTGAATAGAAAAGCAATATACCTATACAAGAAAGAGAAATGTTTTGAAATTAAATTAAATCTGGGTTACTATATACAGTGTTCTTATGTTCAGCCTCTTTCTTAACATCCTAACAAATTCACTGTGCATGGAGTAGGTTCAAAGCATCTTAATCCTTCTCCTGTATTAGGAAAACAAGTTCCTTATAGGAAATTTAAATGTTTTAGATGTATACACATCTTTGAAAAAAGAATAATGTAATAAAGATCAAAAAAGATCAGTATAAACTTACCTTTGCTACTCCTCAGGTGTGGCATTTAGAACCTCAATTGCAATTTCACTACCATTTCCTTGACCATGGTAATCTACAAAGGCAGATTATCTAAGTGCGAGGAAGGAACACAGTTTTCAGTCTTGCATGTGTAGGTGTTCAAGCTTCCTTAGAAACCAGATTTCCATAATTATACAGATAATGGTTATGGGGCTCTCTCTTACTGGATGGAATGACAGAATTTTGGAGTGGGTGGGAAAAGACAACCTTTCAGGCATACAAAAGCTTATTCAGATTAGACACAGTTTTCAGTTGTGGTGAATACATGAAAAACACTTGTGAAGCCAAGTGAGATTTCTTGCCAATGTTCAATAAGGTTTTGCATGTTTTCTCCAGTCATGCTGCAAGGACAAAGAGCTCAGGCATTCTGCAAGCTTGGGCCATGAAGTTGCTTTCAGTAACTATGGAAGGAGGGATTGTGAAGCTGGCAAAATAAATGAAGCAAAGAAGATGAAGGATAAGAATATGAATTACACAAATTCAAAATAAAGTCACTGTCTCACGAGTGAGGGAGAAATATGTAGCTTTTTTTTTTGCTTAGTATTTAGTAAAACTATGTAGTAGAAATAACAAAGCTCACATAGACACCATCTCATTTATTAAAGCTATTTAGAAACATATACTTTTATTTTCAGTGTTCTAGTCCTTCAGGACTAGGTTTGGTAAGCCAGCAAGAGCTCATGGTTACAACCCACAACACTCTTTTTTAGCTTTTATGTCTTGACAAAATACAGCAGTTAGACACATTTTGCTAAACTTAGCTTTCCCATATAATGATGACAGTTCCAGTCTAAAACACACTGAATAGCCAAAATGGTCCCCCAAATCCTTGTAATCTTAAAATTTAATGGACTACTGTTCCAGACCAGTCAGTTCCGCAAAATGGAGGTTCTATTGTCATTTATGAACACTACCTTGAATATGATTTTGCAATATTTTATTTAAAAAATGTTAATGAGAAAAGAACTGCACGTTTTTATTTTTATGCTTTTAACATAGAAAAAATGAATACATTTCTTTAATGTTTAGCAGTGTTGAAGGGAAAATGTAAATCTGTAACAAACTAACATATGGTCAGTATTTGCAATGATATGTTCAAACTACACATATATAATTTCCATATGCTTTTAAAAATAACAAGTCTTGAAGTGTTGATGTTAATTTGCAGTTATGTACAAAACCAGAAGTATTTTTCAGGTTGCTTTACTGTTCTGGTAAACACTGCTATGTGTAAATGAATTTAGAAAAGGTAGACTAGTTAGTCACAGAGCCTAAGTTATTGCCAAAAGTTCCTCTCCTATGTTATTGCCAAAAGTCCCTCTCCCTCTTCCTCTTCCTTTTCCTCTCCCTCTCCTCTCTGTAATGTACAGCCAACACAACATTTAAAAAATCATGATAACGTTAATCAAAATTTTATTTTGACGAAGAAAATACAGTGTTAACTATGCTGAAACATTTTGACAAGGAAAGCAGAGTAAAAAAGTAAAATGTAGATTAAAATGCAATTTTTTAGAATAATCTAAATCTTTGCATTTTACTTTATCAGGTGAGATCATTTTAGCAGAGAAGATACCAATTTTTTGATTCAAATGTGAGAATAGTGTCAAAATGGAATTTCTGTCATCTGAGTAGTGGATGCTGAAGCAAGTGGTACCATAAACAAGCTCTGAGAGAAGAGACAGAGGGATATGTATTAATAACTAAACAGAGAAATAAAAAATAAGATTAGTCACTGAAAAATTGTTCCTATCAGGTTTACCATATGTTTTGAGGAGACTGCTAGTAACACCTATGATCGGTAAGCTAAAAAAGAGAGGATAAATCTTACAACCAAGGTAGCAGGTGGTCCATGATCAGTAAAAAGGGTTTCATTACAGAAATGTGTCCAGAATGTAATTGTCATTCATTGCCATTACCTTGTCAAAATCCTGATAGAGATTCAATGAAATTTTCAGCAGATGAGAATAGATGACTGAAATGCTACAAACTGGGCCAGAAATTGTAAATTTGAAAAAGCAGTGGTGAAAATTGGCAAACTTTATAAAATTAATTTACTATACCAGGTAATAAAGTGTAACGTTGATACAATTAATGAGCTGTAAAAGAGGTATAGTTCAATGTACAGGAAGACATGAAGAATTAAAGACCAAAAAGAAATAGCTGAGCAACTGTAGGTCATTGATCTTTTTTTTGATGCATTTATTCTCACTGCCAATAACAAATCTAACATGAAATGTAAAGAAAACGACATTTGTAACACAATGTTGTTTGTTAACTTTTAGTGATGTTAATCAGCACAGAGTCAATTATTAACTCTCTTTTGAAAATGCCAGCAGTCTGTCATTGCTTAGAGCAAGCTTGCAGAATGTTATCACATATTCCTTACTCTGAAGTTGGACTTCATGTTATTTCTATGTGTGAACAATCTTAGTTACAAGAGTACAAATTGTTCCTTCTTTTAAAAAAATGTTTTTGGAAGTGACAGGGTAATTTGATCTATAGTCTATCACTGTGTAATAAAAAAGTAAATTAATAAGTAATAATGTAAGCAAAGCAAAGACATAATTAATAAACTTCCCTCATTTCTAAGTCTAATATGCAATCACTCCTTTGAAGCATATGGCTGAAGTGTGGCAGAGGGATGAAGCCACACTCTTGTTCAATGATTACAACAAAGGCATGATCTTCTGAAGCAGATATATAGACTATTAGATATGCACATCAGATAAAGTAGCCTTTCCTATTTTGAACTGAATGTAGTAATTTGCATTCAGTCTGCCTTCACACATAGGTCTAAAAATCCCATTTCTGAGAAGCCAAAGAGTATCTAGGTAGAGAGAGAGTTGAGAAATCTTGTCATATGTCTTTAGTGACTGGGTTGGTGGAATTAAAATTATCTGAACATTGCTTTATTCATATATCGTTTGTGAATCCTTCCCTTCCATTTTTTTTTCAGCATAAACATGGAATGCATCAGTAGTCACAGAATTTGTTAAATAGTATTAAATAAGTGTGATAATTATTTAATAAAAATTAATGTAGATCTGACATGAAAACATAGAAGCAGGAAAGCACTTCATCAAATAGGGAAAAAGAGCGTAAAGCTTCACAAAGCTATTAACCCTTTTACCCTCCTTATTCTTCTTGAATTCAAACTCCAGTTGTCAAGATATTTCCCTTTAGGGTTTATCTACAGAGAGATGCTTAGGGAAATCACTTCAAATCAGTTAACAAGTTTGGTTTATGGAGGATTTGTTAAACACTCTTAGCTCCCTGTACGGACATTTTAAATCAGAACTGAAGTAAACTAAAGTGTTCTAATTCACCTGGAATTGAAGTGAGTTAAGCTGAATAAAGAATACTTTCCATTACATTTAATTAATTTGTATGAGCTTTCCCGATTGTCTTTATGGACTCAGACAGTTAGGGCTAATCTGCATGGATAATTTATTAGAATATTTTATTCAGTGTGTTTATTTCCATCTAAAATGAAATTTTATCAGGGATTTCCTAATTAAAAGCAACACTTCAAAACATTCATTGCAATGATTAGGAGTAGGAATAAGCAGTGCCAGAAACAGTTAAATTATATGATCTGAGAGAAAGAAATACTCATTAAAAGTGCAAAAGAGAAATACCAGATTCAATGAAATAAAACAATTCTGAGAAATAGTAGACTTTTCTAATATTTTTTTCTTCTCCTGATTCTGCAGCCTTGCCTTTTAGAATATAAATTACACTTGCACATTTTATGTGGAGGAAATACACCACCAACTCTCAAAAATATTAAGTGTATTTCAAAGCCACAAAATAATACAGAGTATTTTCAGGAAGTGTTTTTCTTCTCAGAGCTTAAATTGATCTTAGGCATGCATATTATTTAAGCCAACTTCTGTGTTGGCATAAGCAATTTCTGTTCATCATCTTCATCAGTATGAAATTGTTTATCTGTTAATGGATATGAAGCTATAATATTTATTTCCAGTACTATTTCTAATAGTATGTAATGAAATTAATCTATTATTTTTAGAATGGCAACAAATCGTCCTCTCAAATATTTGAATTGTGTTAAAATGGAAAGCCAATATCTAGATATTTAGCCAATATCTAGACATTCTGGCCCTGATATCCCTAAATTCAGGCTCAACTGGAAGGAAAGCAGCCATTTAAACTCCAAGTCTTCATTGGGCTGGATGTCCTGGACAAGTATTCATTCTGTTCCTTATCTGGTTTTCTGAAACAATTCAGCTGGATGTAAGAAGAAGCTGTCTGTGTATACAATGTCCAGTACGTAGAGATGTCAACACTCTTGACTCCTATCTCATATAAGGAATAAGGGTTATTATCATTAAGTGATTGAGAGGAAAGGTTGAAATGGTGAGAAGTAACTAAAGTCATTGCTCTCTAATTTCCCAGAGTTAATTTTAATTAATAAATTATAATTTAAGGGCTATGTTTTGTTGAAATAATACTTGGAAAAAAATACTTGTTTCTTGGAGCTGTTCTGCAATATTTTCTGGGGTTTTGTTGTGTTTCTGGATTTATTTATTTTTATTTCAGCTTTGTTCTCAGTTTCTTTACCTCCCACCCACCCTTGCCCAGCAGTGCAGGGGGATGGGAATGGAGGCTTGTAGTCAGTTCATCCCATGCAGTCTCTGCCGCTCCTTCTACTTCAGGGGTAGAGAGAACTATTCCCACTCTTCCTCTGCTTCCACATGGCACCCCTCCCACAGGAGAAAAATCCTCCACAAATTTCAATGTGAGTTTGCCCACAGCTACAGTTCCCTCACTCACGAACTGCTCCAGCACACACTGCCCGGAGTCACAGACTCTTCAGGAGCAGCCACCTTCTTATGTGGATCTCTGCTCCACTACTGAATTTCCACAGGCTGTGGGCAGGTTGGCCTGCACTCTCACTGTGAGTTGCAGGGGGAACCTTGGCTCTGCACACTTCCTCCTCCCCCTCTCTTTCTTCCTTCACCGACCTTGGTGTACAGTTGTTCTCCTCACGTCCCATGCCTTTTTTCTGCTGCAGGTCTATTCTGATGGTACTTTAAGTGTTTCCAACCCTCTCTCTCTCTCTCTTTCTGTCTGAAGCTGCTGTGGCACTTGAGCTTAAGTTGGAGCCAGGCAGACAGGTAGTCTGGCTAGGCCTAGGGCTGCACTGCCTGCACCCAGGTCTGCACTGGTAGGGACCGGGACAGGAGAGAGCAGACTGGGGCTGAGCCCTTCTTAAATACATGAATTCGCAGAGGAGCTGGTTGACTTGGCTCTGGTCAGAGGTGGATCTGACATTAGTGCTGGGGGAGCTTCTAGTAGCTTCTTACAGGACTATCTCCATAGCCCTCCCTTGTTACCAAAAAATCCCAAGCTCCTCACAGAAAACCCAATACAATATTTTACCAACAGTGTTAATCACTTTGACAAATAAGGAAAACGACAATAGAAATTGCCCTTTAAATGTGGTTTTGCTACAATTAAAGGGTAGAACATAGGACAGTATTACTGGATGTTACTGATATGGTTAGGATTTGTGGCTTCACTTTTAATATTGCCTACCATATGAAGAATAGTTTCTTTCTCAAATAGCCTTTCACTTTAAAAAACACTTTTTTCTGTCTACTGTAAGTATTTAGGAAGGTTCAGTCTTTTGCAGCCTGTGAAATTATACACATGGGGGTGGGCATGTTTTTCAAGGGAGTTACTTTCTACCTGTTTGTGTAATAAATTAAGAGCTATGTCTGGCTGCTACATAACTATTTATACCTTACTATTGTCTACTATTCCTCATGCAGGTGCTTATTTCTTAGTTCACTGCTTCAAATAATCACAGACTGAATTAACCACAATTACAAAACAGAATTAACAGAATTCATGAAAATATACTACCTCCTTTCAGTGCTCAACTAGTATATTTAATTATAGTGAAATATTTTACCAGTTGCATATTCAGAATCCAAATATTGATAAATCTCCCAAATGCCATCACATACTGTACATAACACTCCATTTACTAAAAAATAGATAAACAATGAAAATACGTCATTGAACATACTATGATATAATTAAAAAGAGGAGTATCTGGGCTATCAAATAAATGATTGTTGTATTTTAGAAAGAAGGAAATAAAGTTCCAAGGGCTTGATTCTGATTTAACCGAACATGATAGGTAATTTTTGCAAGCAAAAGCACATCTCACTGCTACAGACTATTCTACGCTTGCAATGTGACAGACTAGTAAAGGGGAAAAAAGGTCCAAAGCTAGCCCAGAAACAATCCAAGTTTCCTATCAAATAGATTTTCACAATGATGAATGGCTGTAAGCTATTATGAAACAAAACAATTTTGTGTTCTCAGATATTGATAAGATTTTACATATTTCTCATTTTTCTAATCTAAAGATGCTCTGCTTTCTTTCTGTTTTTAAATCATAGGGTTTAACTTTATTTAAAAGTTTGATTTCTGAAAGCATGGTTAGCACTCAGTTAAATAACAATTTCATCAGAATGGCCTGACTATGCATGGTTCATGTAAGTTTTACTATCTTCTCTCATGTAGTTTTAATTTTTCTCATACATATGAAATCTCTAGAGCTAAAGATCTTTAAAAATCAAACATACCCATAGGCTCAGCAAATCTGAAGGATCTCGTTGCCTACAGTGCCTGTAGGGTCAAACAATTCCTAAAATGTTTGCAGAGAATTCTGGTAGGGAGTGCACCCTGGCTGGCATTAGCAAGAGGACAGCCCACAGACCGAGAGAAGTGATTATTCCCCTCTATTTCACACTTGTGATGCTGAGGCTGAACTACTGTGTGTAACTCTGTGCTCCCCAATATAAGAAAGACAGTCGTAGCCTAGAGAGAGTTGAGTAGTAGGGGCTGGAGACCCAGCTTGGCTCAGCTAGTAGAGTAGAAGGCTGAAGGAGAATATCATTGCTGACTTCAACTCTTCATTTTGATGGCTGCAGAAAAGATAGAGCCAGACTGGTCTCAGAGATGCTGCATGAATAGGTAACATTCACAAGCTACAGTAAAGGAACTTCACATGAGACTGAAGAAGAGTTTTCCTTGGAAGAGTGGTTATGCATGCCTTCCAGAGGCACTGGAAGATTGTGGGAATCTCCATTCCTGGAGATATACAAAACTTGACTGGAAAGATCCTGGGCCATACACTCAAACATTACATGACTTTGAGCAGGAGGACAGATTAGATTACTTCCAGAGCTGCCTTCCAGCCTAAAACCTTCAATAGGTCTATGAATTCAAGACGGACATGTAGGTTTTACAGAATCTGGTGTATATACTAATTTCTGAAAACACCACCACCACTAAAAACTTATACTACATAACCACTCCATGGTTTTGTTTGTAGAAAGCAGGGCATTTTATTCGCAGACCTCATTCTTTTAGTTAGAAACTTCACATTATAGTGAACCAGATTTATGTACTTTCAATTAAGTTTTAGTAATTCAGTGAAAACATATGCTATTTCAACAACACAAATCTTGTATTGTTATTAGAACTTCTCTTCATGATGGATGAGATAATTAATCATTTATTTATCTTTCAATATCCTTCAATTTTTATTCCTCTGTTCTGATCACTACTTTTCAAAACCAAACTTAAACCTTCATAATGATTGTGCAAACATCTCTGAAGATTTTTTCCTTGACATAAAGTTCCAATTAAACAGAAAAGCATTGCAAAAATTACATAGAATCCTGTTTTAAAAGGAAGAAAAAGGAAAAAAAAAATCTGAAAAACATCTACTGGGAAAACACACATTTATAGCTTTACAATAAAAATACAGTCTTTAATTTTGTTTTAAAAAAATCACTGATGAAATTTCAACATTAAATTTATTTTTTTTTATTTTGACTAAGAGCACCCTGATAGTTTTGAAATAATTTAATTTTCTGTATTTTTCCCCATACCAGGTTTGTATTTGCTTAAATTTTGGTCAAGAGTATTGATATTTCATTCTATCTTTGCCAGAATAAAATGCCTGAAATATGGGTACATTAATGAGTACCATAGAAAACTTTGGAATAAATTAACTTTTATCTTTATTTAACTACAGCAGAGAGGCTTTTGGTTCACACTTTTTGTTTGTTTGTTTTTAATACACAAATGTATTTCTTTACTATTTTTTCAAAATGCATCTGTTAAATATAGGGAAAATACTTAATCTTGTAGATTCCATTTGCTTCTCTCACAATTTCAAGTAAGGACTAAGACCGCATGTAGTATTTCTGACAAATATGATTTACTCTCTTGATATTTTATTTATTTATGAAGTATCATGCTATGGTGCTGAAAAAGTAATTAGCAGTGTATAATGAGTTACAGTGGATGTTATTTGAATTCCAAATGGTCTTGATTTACAAGCCTGGTTCATAACTTTCTTTCTAATAATTAGTACTTTACCTTTTTGCATGTAGTTGTCATAAAAGGGGCTCTCATAGTTCTTTACATCAGAGACAACCAGAACCTTGAGGTTTATTGTATACACATAGTGTAAAAAAAATTGTGAAAAGTAAAAAGGGAAAGATGAACGGATATGCAATACAGCTGTCTAAAAATTTGAAATGGCTTTTTGGCTTATTTCAAATTATGAGAAGGTGTACAGTAGACGTTAATAGCAACTGCTGGGGGTAGTGAACAAGTGAGCAACTGAGTAGAGGCTAAGGTAAAATCACCACTTTTTACAATTATAATAATATATAATGCAATATAATTTGAAAAGAAGGAGATGAATCAAGTTTATTGCACTCTTGGGAAATCGAAAGTTCTGCTGACCAAAGCCCAACAGGTCACATAAAGTCATTTGAAAGCCAAGTATCACTGAGGTATGCTGAAAAAAATGGTTGTGGAAAGGACTATTCTGTGGAGATTCTATAATTTGTATAAGAATCTTTCTACTTCTTGAAAATATAGATTTTGTAATGTGTTCTATCTCCAAACAGTCTGATTTAATAGAATCAGATAGTTGTGAATTCTTTAGATGATGATCTGACTCCCTTCTTCAATTAATAACTTTCTTTAACATGTTTAGCATTCAAAATTTACTCTCTTTTGGCTGTAAGCATTTGGGTCTTGATCCTCGATGACCTACTTGTGTACTTATTATCACTACTGAAAGTAGTCAAAGAAGTAATCTTGTTAAGATATTCAGCATTGTACAAATAAAATGTTGCGTACAAGTCTTATGACCTGATTTGAAGAATGTGGAAATAGAGATGAGTTTCTAAAAGGATACCAACATAAATAACCAAGAGTCTGGGAAATACCCCTGTCTTGGTTTTTCTGAAATAGATTCATAGATCAATTTGCTATTCAGGAAAGCTGCATTTCTAAAAGGACTGTAGTGTTCAGTAGACCCTTTGTTTCAGTTTTAGCTGGCATAGAGTTAATCCTCTTCATAGTAACTGGTGAGACTTTTTTGTTTTTTTTTTTGATCTGTGCTGTGAATGGTGTGATAACACACTGATGTTTTGGTTGTTGCCAAGCAATGTCAAGGAAAGACTGTTTTTTAATTTTTTGCCTGTCCTCCCAGCCTTTTCTTTACAAGAATTTGAGAGGAGACAGCCAGGACAGATGACCATGCTGGCCACCAGAAAATATCTGTACCATAAATGTCACACTCACTGTAAATTGTGAAGTTTGCTGGGGACACCCACTCTTACTTTGATGGCTGTCAACCCCAAAGGGTCTAACCCACCATTCAGTTCCCAAGGCTTACCCCTCCACTGTTGTTGACCATTGTGGTTTTGCTGGTATACAGCCAGTAACTGCTGTGTCAGCTGAGTATAACTTTGATTATTTTATTATCATAGTTCCTTTTAAAAAGACAATTCAGTTGTTCATTATTACTATTACTATTACTATTACTATTACTATTACTATTACTATTACTGCTGTTGCTATTGCTATTGCTATTGCTATTGCTATTGCTATTGCTATTACTATTACTATTATTACTATTATATTATTGCTATTATTACTATTATTGCTATTATTGCTATTATTGCTATTACTATAGTTTGGTCTATTTTCATCATTAAATTCTTCTTATCTCAACCCTCAAATGTTGCAATCTTTTTTTCCTCTGATACTCTCCCTTATCCCACCGGCAAGCAGGAGACTGAGCAAGAGACTATGTGGTGTTCAGCTGCTTGCTGGATTAAACCAAAACAAACCCTTATCTTCAGAGGCTTGCATTGCTGAGTCCTGGGAGGAAACAGTGGATCATGAACTCTTAGTCTTCTACTGTAACAGAAAATTGAAACTATATAGAAGAAATTGAAAATACAGAAATAAACTAGATTTCAAATGCATCAGCCCTATTTAAAACTAGTTCTTTTTTATCTCAATCTTCCCTTCAGAGAGTCGTTCTGGGAATTTACAAATCTTCTAGTGCCTAGAAAGCTTGTTCTGATTTTCATATTCAAAGTATCCAAGGCGGATTAGATAATTTTTTTCCTTGCCCTAATTGTCCCATTAGGTTAAAGAGTTCATCTCAGTTCCTTGAGTATGCATTTACACTGGAAAAGCTTTTTTATAGAGCTTGCTTTTTGATTTTGTCAGGTTTATAGTATAAGTGTTGGAAATTGAAGTTCAAAAAATTTGTTGTTAAAGCCAGATTCAGTATCTTAGCTGATTCAACTTCAAAGCCACTCATTATAAGATACGGTGGAATCCCTGGTCTTTGGCAAAAAGGAGTTTCTTCCAGAAAGATACACTTTGAAGCAGTTTTTTAGAGAAAATGTTTGGCTGCTTTGTGTAGGAGAAATGAGGCTGTCACTGGTCTATTTCAGTCTCAGGAGATCTGAATGTATGTGCAGGGACTAGCTGGGATGGAGTTTATAGTCTTCACAGCAAACAACATGCTACCGTGTTTTGGCTTTGTAACTAAAACAGCATTGAAAACATACCTGTGTTTTGGCTATTGCTGAGTAGTGTTTGCACATCAAGGATCAAGGTTTTTCTTTTTTCTTTTTTTTTTTTTACCTTCTTCCTTTCCTGTACTTTTCTCCTCCCAGCAGATAGGCCAAGGGTGTGCAAGAAGTTGGGAGGAAACACAGGCTGCTGACACTGACTGACCAAAGGAATATACCATACCATATGACACCATGCTCAGTAATAAAAGCTCAAGGAAAGAAGTAAGACACCTGTCTTTCCAAGTAACTGTTATGTGTGCTGAGACTCTTCTTTAAGGAAGCATCTGTTTCAATTTGAACACACAGTTCTTTTCCCCTCCTTGAGTGGAGAGGAGTCGTCAGGTGCTAGAACAACTGACTAAACGAAGGCAATACTACACTTTGGAAATATAAAATTTAAAAACTTGAATCCAAACAAAAATCAATGTGATTTGTGCTTAAAGTTACATATGGGTTATTTTGAGAATTCCATGTCTTTTCTAATGATCACAGTGCTTGCAGAGATGATCAAACCAACCTTCCCTAAATTCCTCTCAGACCCTCCCTTCCCCCTGCTGTGATTTGTTTTCTCTTCTAGCATTTTGTATAACTTTACAAGAACTTGCATATTTTAGAATATTTTTTTTCTTCTCATATCTTTTTGTCTTCATTTTTTTTTCATATGAGCTCAGTAAGGGTGGCCCTTCTTTCTTTTTTCCACTTTTTTCTTTGCTTTTCGTGCCTAAACACACAGCATCTATTTGTTAGGCAACACTTTCACTGTTAAGTCCTTTCTGAAAAATCACTTCAGTTACAATATACAGATAAATACTAATATTAGCTTTAAAACTGTCCTCTGTATTTCTTCCCTAGACTTGTTGGATTGTGCTCCTGACATCCTTGTTTGTCTCAAAGATTTTAGATTCTTTGAGGTACAGATTACCATTGCTCATTCTGTGCAGCTGGTAATGCTTTACAATTAAGGGGTTAGGTTTGTCCAAGATCTGGTTTCCATTTTCATGCAAGACACACCATCTAGACAAGCGAATATATATATAAGTATGAGGACAAGAATTAAAATTCTTATTGGTGTTTGGCTAATGGCACTGTAGAATGATTTGTAAACCTGATTATACTTAGTGATTGATAATGGTTAATTTATTTTGAAGAGCACAGTGCCAAGACTAAAAGAAGAATCAGCCAACAAAAACATCACTTCATCATGTAGATATCTCACATCTACTTTCTTTTTTTTTAACTTTCAGCTATATTAAAATATTTTAAAAATGAAGTCCTTGAACAAAGAACATCATGGTGTTGATTCAAGGCTCTATTTAGCTGAAAATTATTCATACCCAATAGAAATGACATTTCAGTTTTAGACTGCCAAAGTGAACTTTATTAGTATGTCATTAATCATTGTCTTGAAGGTGACACCTGGGGAAAATGATTTAGTGGAGATTAGAGCACTCAAATGTAACACTGAAAATATCACATTTATTTCCAGCATCAGTCAGTCAATGAAACACACATTAACAAAAAATGACATTTACGTACATTTAAATCTGCTCATAACATAATGCACTGCTTTCTATTCAGGAACATTTTATTTTTTTTCATATTTTATATTGAGTTATAGTTTATATAAAAATCTACTGTTATCAATGCATTCAATTTAAAATCTATGTAATAAAACACATTTGAAATAAGATTGAAATTGGAAAGTTGTGCCAAAGAGCTGGAAAAACAAGCATTTCAAAAAGAAATGTCCACCTCTCCATGTAGTTTACAGGCTTGCTGCAGAGTTAATATGTAACTCCAGAAGTCTGAGATTCTCTTCCTTAAACTTCATTGTTGTAATCACAATAATAAAAAAGTTTACCAACCAATCAACAATTTTTAGTTTCAAATTTAAAAAATACCTTTTAGAAGATCTCCCATGAAAGAGATGGTATCAAACTAAAGGCATATTAATTCTTACTTTTCAAAGAGCAATAACTTTTGTATAGCTTATTTAAGTCATATGACTTGGACTAAACAATAAAATGGCTCTCTTTCTCTCCTTTACTCTCTGTTAACACTTGTCTGTATTTCATCTCTACCAGACTCAGAGTTTTATAATCTTATGGTTTCTAAATTAGCTTCTTTACTCTAATTTTCCCTGGGAAATCATTGCTAAAACTGAAGAAAGCAGAAAATTTCTCTTTCCTAAAGGAGGTGTTATATTTGTTTTCACTAGAGGATTAGAAAATCAGCTGTTCCCTACTCTAGGTTTTTAAGCACAAAATGCTGTCCTGATGCAAAAAAAACAAAAATCTGTTACTGAAAAATAAAATATTAAGTCACTACTAATTAAAATCAAGCATTTTACAAATAAAATTAGAAAAATTCACTAGTAAATTCTGTGTTTTTATAAAGATTAATAACTTTTTTCATGTCAATGAATGTTGTTATTATCTGATTCTTAGTGGAAAACAAAAAGGTTTTGTACTGTATTTTGAAAACTGTTACCTCCTTTATTTTTTTCTCTTGCTCTATGGAAGTGGATAGAAACTTAATTTCTTGGCAACGTAGAGAAGCATGTTAATAAATAACTATATATATTAAATGTTACAGAGGTAACTACTATTCCATAGTTATTATGACACAAACCTTATTTAAAGACTGTGTGTATTATGTATGTATACAATACAATTAAATATATTAAAAGGACACAGTAACAAATAGAGAACTTGAAATATAACCACAGAATCACAAAATCTCAGGAGTTGGAAGGGACCTGGAAAGATCATCCAGTCCAACCCCCCTGCCAGAGCAGGATCACCTAAACTAGGTCACACAGGAACATATCCAGGTTGGCCTTGAATGTGTCCAGAGAAGGAGACTCCACAACCTCCCTGGGCAGCCTGTTCCAGTGCTCTGTAACCCTCACAGTAAAAAAGTTTTTCCTCATGTCCGCATGGAACATACTATGTTCCAGCTTGCACCCATTACCCCTTGTCCTGTCACTGGATGTAGGAACATTTCTTGAGCAGAATGGAC
>NW_010191482.1:0-34611 GCF_000695765.1 Mesitornis unicolor
CCCCGGGCAGCAGCAGCAGCACGAGTGTGGACACCTACCCCTATGGGCTGCCCACCCCTCCGGAGATGTCTCCACTGGACGCCATAGACCCAGAGCAGAGCTTCTTCTCCTCGCCCTGCCCTGAGGACCATCACTGCTCCCACCTTGCCGGAGCCACCTACTCCCCGGAGCCGTGCAACCACCACCCCCTCAGCCCCACCCCCTGCATGATCCCCCCGGCCTCCAGCTGCCCTCCCCTTCCTCCTCCTCCCAGCTACTACACACCCGCCTTCCCCTCCCTGCACACCCCCAGCCTCCATGCCCACCTGGGTCAGCTCTCCCCGCCACCCGACCACCACGGCTTTGAGACCTTGGACCAACTGAGCCAGGCCGAGCTCCTGGGGGAGATGGACCGCAACGAATTCGACCAATATCTCAACAACCCCAGCCACGGCGACCACCACGGTGGGGTTTTGGTCAATGGACACGTCCCGGCGGCTGGTGGCTCCCACGGCTCCGAGACCAGCCTGATCTCCGTCCTTGCCGACGCCACAGCCACCTACTACAACAACTACAGCGTCTCCTAGACCCTGGGCCGGGGCCGCCTGGAAGGACCCAACAGTATTACAAGGCGTTGGTCCCCAGGGACGTCGCTTGCCGCCCCTCAGGGTGACCGAATCCGAACCGCGAGGGCCATGGAGTCTCCTCAGTGGCATAGGTAAAGGATTTTGGTCATCGGCTCAGCACCGGTGCCCTGCTCCAAACGGGGCCGGGAGGGGTGGTTCTTCATGCCAAAGCCCTTTGGCCAGGTCCCTCTTCCAAAACAGAGATGCTCTTGGGAGCATGGGAAGGCTGCCCCCAATTTTGGGGCACCCCCAGCTCTGCTTCGGAGTTGGGAGGGCAGAGCATCCCCCAAATGGCAGGTCTGAGGTCCTGGCAGGGGCAAAACCCCCTGGAAGGGGAAAAGGCAGGGATGGGGGGGAAAGGGAAGATTTTGGTAAAGGTTTTGGTATCGGCATTGTCGTGGACACCTTGACCTGCCTGGTCGCACCAGGGAGGTTAAACTTGCCTCATCCCCCTGATCATGAGTTGGGGGCTTCAACAGGACACCAGGGATGTGTGGGGAGGAGGCTGCAGGGGGGCAGCCAGCCCTGAGGATGCTCAGCCTGGGCATTTTGGGGGAGTCAAGACCAGGGCTTGGTGAGGCAGGATCTGGCCAACATCCACCTCCATGCCTTCCCCTCGGCCTCCCAGCAAAAGCTGGGCTGGGAACGGGTCCTGGGACGAGCATTTTGTCCAAGAGGTGATGATGTAGCAGACACGTTTTTGGTTTTTATTTTTTATCAAACGTCCTTTGAAGGCAAACGCTTCACGTTTCAAGCCGCAGTGCCCAATGCCTCTTCTAACTCCAGCGTATTATTGCTTGTAATAAAGCTGTACATTGATTTATTCCTTCCATTATTCCTCCCCTCGGATTTTGTATTGCTCGACTTCTCTTCCTTTTCATAAAGATGAAGCTTTATTTTAAATCAGTTATATGACATGATTAATCTTAGTGTTTACTGTATGACACTTGGTAATGATTAGTTAGTAGCATGGCTATGATTTTCTGGTTTCAGTCCCGAACATGTATTAATAATAATTGCAAATAATACTTAAAAAGCCCCCACAACTTCACAGGTTTTTAAGCTAATACATTCCATCTTTTTTTTGTGTGTGACTCTATGCATTTTGAATGAGTGTAGATACGAGTTAGCATAAAATATTTAATTTAAATAAATATGTTTTTATACGATGATTGTTTTATGATTTAAATTGCTGTAGCTATTGACAAAGTGTTCAAAACAGAAACATTTCCTGTGCGAGTGCTATTTTTAAAATTTTTTTGTTGTTGGTATTTTCAGCCAAACTTTTCTACTTCCATTTTTTTTTTTTTAAATAAAAAAGATCTGTGGTTATCTTTATGTAAGTTGTGGATTGCTTTCTGACAAACCAACCTAAGGCATGATGTGGGCATGACTTCACTTTTCATGGTGGGTCTCAGGGTCAACAAGTCACGGTGATGGCTTTGATTCTATTTTTGCTGTCTCATGAATACAACTTTTTAATGTCCTACGTAGATATTACAGTGAGTTTAAGGCAAAGTTTTGCTTTCAGTGAGCATGAAGGATGTTGCCTATTTACGGAGCAAGTGCCAATGCCTGCAGCGTGGTTTTTATTCGCATTTAAAGCTGTCTTTCACAGTTTGTGCTGATGAACCTGTTAAGATGCTCCACAGTGTGAGGGTCCTTGGTACAGATGCAGATCAAGGCACTGAAGCCTGAGACATGGAGCGTGGGTCAAATCTGGGGAGCTGTGTCAAGGGCACTCTTGTAGGTGAATGTTGAGTGATGGCCTTCAGGTATTGCTGGCAAAGAGGAAAGCTGAGTCCTTCTTGTGTCTGTGGGCCAACATCACAGCCTGCCCTTGCCAGACATTAAATTAAGCTGTGGTCCTTGAGGTTAATCCATGCACACCTCCCAAAGCAGCATCCTCCCAGGCTGTGTCCCCCTGCTTGGCCCGAAAAAGTGGAGGAGCAAGTTTCCTAATGCATTTTGTGATGCCCACCTATGTGTGTTGGCTGGAAGGGTTCTCCAGAGGTCACTCAACCCAACCCAACCCAACTCAACCCAACCCAACTGGGCTGGCTTGCTTCCCATAGGTGATTTATCTCTGACTCAGGGAGCCCATGGTCCCAGAAGGTGGGAGGCTGTGTGAGTGTTTGGGGAGGCACCAGTATTCCCCTGTCCTTTGCTTATGGTCCTCCTTCATCCCGACTTGTGCCCTCCCTGGAGGCAGCTCTCCTATCACACGTGCTGCCTCTTTGCCCATTGCTCAGGCATCCAAACTCACCCTTGGCCATGTGCAGCTGATTTCCCTTTTGGAGGGAACGATACAGATACTTTTGGGCGTTCTGCTGGCACCATGGACTGTGGTGGCACAACACAAGGACATGATGCTCAGTATGGTACTGAAATGACCTGCACAGCAACCCAGCTGGGGCAGCGTTGTTCTTCCAAGAGGATTTGTGACTCAGTCTGACAAGGCTGGAGGGAGGGAGATGCCGTGAGCCTGTTTGGCCTCTCTGCCCAGTGGCGTTGACTCACATGGAACCATGCCAGGAGCAGGAGCAGGGCTGCAGAAGTCCTACTCCTCCCACCTCCTGCTCTGCCCACAATCTGTGTGGTGTGCCAGGGCCAGAAATGTCCCTTTCTGCCAGGTCTTCTGCAGCTGAGAACAGCGTAATGAGTTTTAAAACTGACTTGGTGAGGAGGCAGAGAGATCAGCCATCCCAGCCCCCCAAAAAGATCAGCTCGGGGTATCACCACCAGAAACACCCCATAAGCCTCTTCCCTGCTTCCCTTCTTGCATTCAGAGTCACATTTGGGGTTGTTGGAGGCAAATCCCACACCGAGAGCTCCCAGCCACATGTGTGGCTATGTCTGGAGTTGGATTTCCCCAGGACAAGGGGTTTCTCCGTGCATCCCAACCTGGAGCAGCTCGCCAGGTTGGGATGCACAGAGACTCCCGGCAGCCAAGCCTGTCCCCACTTGCACAACCCAGAGCCACGTGAGGAGCAGTGGGAGCGTGTCCCCACACTCTCCGCACGTCAAGAACTGCTACAGGCCCCAACCGGGAGCCAGGGCCCCCCGAGGGCATTGGGAGCCACAGCCAAGGTGAGGTGGGGCTCCCTGGGAGCTGGGGCTCGCCGGACGGATCTGGGCACACGCCCAGTGCTGGGAGCAGCCGGCTTCCACCTCCCAGGACACCAGCAGCTGAGAAGAAATTCAGGAGCAGAGCCATCTGCCCCTTCTCTAGAAGAAAATGCAACACTACAGGGTTGTCTCTTACCTCACAGCATGATTTTGGGGTGCAGGGCATTGCTGCAGAGGCTGGACAGAAAATAAGTGGTGGACAGAGGTGGGAAGGAGTCTTTTGTGCTTGGAAAGTGGATGTCACCATAGAGAACTGATGGCCATGGTGGTTTATGGATGTTGAGGGGTCTCCACCACAACCAGGATTTTTTCTGCATCGAACCCAAGCATCTTTCTCCTCCCTCCCCATCCCAAACCCATAAGCCCAAGGCTGTATCTGTGCCCGCTGAGGAGTCTTGTGGTTTGTGGGTTGCTTTCTCCAGGCTGGGAACCAGCAGGAAAATCAAATCAGGTCTGCAGGAAGGGATAAAATGACCTCATGCCACATTCAGGCTCTCACTCAGGGGTGTCAGGTTGGGCAAGGGTCTCTCCTTGCCAGGAGGTGGTCAGGCTGTGAGTCCTCTGCTCCCGGTGGCCCCAGCAGGCCCTTGGTCACCGTGGCTGTGTGGGTCACGGTGCTGGGAGCAGGGATGAGGTCACCTTCAGAGATGAGGTCACCCTCCCGGATAGTGCTGGGATTTGGAGATAGAGCCAGGAGCTGTGGTGTGTCATGCCATGGTCCTCCCAGGATGGGTGATTTCCCTTACATACGTTGAGCAGGTGGTGGCTCCTCTCCACTTTTGCTTGCCCTGGTGCCACCAGAAAGGAGTAGACCCTGATGACAAACAGCCTCATAACAGCTCCATGCCTCAGTTTCCCTATTTGTAAAACAGAGATAATACTGCCTTCCCTCATGTCTTGTTTCTGTCCAGCTTCGGGTCATGAACTGTCTCTTATCAAGAGTTTGAACAGGACCAAGTGCTTGTGCTGCCCTTAGCACAGGGAGTCTCTAGCATAGACTCACAGAATGATTTGGGTTGGAAGGGACCTCAAAGCCTCCCCAGACCAACCTCCATGGGCAGGGACACCTCCACCAGCCCAGGCTGCTCCAAGCCCCATCCAGCCTGGCCTTGGGCACTGCCAGGGAGGGGGCACCCACAGCTTCTCTGGGCAACCTGGGCCAGGGCCTCACCACCCTCATCCTGAAGGATTAGTTACCCCATGTGAGGGCTCTGGATGCTGCTACCAAATTAGCTGGGATTTTTTTTTCCCTTCTATCGCGCTGAAAGCAGAAAGAGAAGAGGGAAATAGAGGCAGAGAAGGGGGTGAGAAGACTTGACCGAGGCCACCCTGCAAATCAGTGGCAGAGCCTAGAAGCAACCCCAAACCTCAAAATCCCCTTTTGCCCTCAACTTTGTCAACCCCTTTCTCCTCACAAGTAAACAGCTTCCCCCTTCATCTCTTCTTGTCCTGACTCCGAACTCCACCGCACCCAACGGAGAGCCAGGGCTGCTGCTGTGGGGGGGACAGGATCAGGCCCTCCCTCCCGTCTCTCCAGAGGAGGGAATGAGACAAGCTGCTGAGTGGTTTCCTGCCCGGCACTGCCAATGGGAGCTGCTTGGGGTGCTGGGAGCATGGGAGGATGTATCCGGAGCTGAGTGTTTCCTGGCAGATAAGGCCAGCCCCTCCTGCCGGATGTTATGAGTCCAGGTCCTACCTCCACGTTTCAAGCAAAGGGGCTGAGGAAAGGCTTGGATGTTTATGTCAAGGAAAAATAACTTCTCCCTCTGTGTACAATCCTCCAGTTCCCCCAGGGCTACATGCAGGAGGGTAAATGCTGGGAATGGGAAAACAGAGGCAAAGGAATGGAGATGGGTGATGGAGGAGAAGGGTTTGGCTCCAGGGCAGGAGGGCTGGGGGCAGGCTGGGGTCTCTGCTGGGGGTGGGGTGAGTGGGTACCAGGGGAAAGGCGAGGGGAGATGGGGAGATGAGCCCAGGGCTGGACGGTGCAAGCTCAACCCTGTGGACTCAGGCTCAGCATCAATCCAGGGTCAATCTTATTGGCAACCCACTTGGCCCAATCCAGCCAAGTCAGGAGATCCAGCCTCCAGTCAGGACTTGCTCAGAAGAGCCCCCTCAAGGAAGGATTTAAGGCTGCCCACACCAGCCTCCGAGACTGAAGGTCCAGGGTTAGCTCCTGCCCACCTCTGCCATCCAGAAAGTCAGAGATGTTGAAAGAGGGAGGATGATGGAAGAGTTGGGTCTGACAGCCCAGTGGCACCCAGTTGGCCAAGGAGGATGAAGAAGTTGTTCAGTGGGTATGGAGGGAATGAGACAAATAGGGATCTTCTTCATATTTTTGCAGTAAATAAGTTAAATCCAGTGCTGGCCAGATCCTGGAGTAGCAGGGACATCCCCAGGAAAGTTTTGGATGTGGCCACCTGGTCTGGATGCCACCAGACCAACCAGGGGGTTCAGGGCCAAACAGTTGAGCCTGGGCACTACCAGATACTACAGATATTTTTTTTGTTAGCATTGAGCAGCTTCTGACCAAGAGTTTTGTCTTTGGCATCAATAGAGAAGTCTGATTACAGAGAAAATCTGGCAATCCCCATCCAGGGTGTTTAACAAGAGCTGAGCTGCCTCCCCAACCCTATTTTCGCCCATTTCACTGCAAGAGGGACTGCTGGGGGTCCCATTTCGCACCCAGAGGGGCTGACAGAGGTGTGGAGGACACCCTAAGTAGAAAGAAGAGAGAAGGAAACCTCTTCCCTTCCTCCTCCTCAGAGCCTGAGAAGCCCATGAGGGTCCCCACTGACAGCTGAAGGGCATCCAAGGACTATTGCTGTTTGCAGGGAGAGTTTGGGGTTTAAAAAGCTGATGCTGGAGACCTGACTGTGCCCTCCTTCCAGCTCTCCCACCTCTCTTCTCTCAGCACCCCAAATCCGCTCTCCAACTCCCTGGCCAGCCGCGATGCACCCCTCCTCGCCAAGCCCAAGATGTTTTTCTTTCCCTTTGATTTCCAGGAGCTCCTGCTCGGCCCCCAGAGCTTCATGGGTGAACAAAACATCAGAAGGCTGGGCTGGCGGCTCAGGAAGGAAACCAGCTCACGTGGGGGCTGAGTCATGATCCCGCTGCTCCCTCCTGGCATCTCAGGGAGGAGATGGCTTCGGGCACCAAGGGATGGCAGGTCCCACTCTCCCTGCCCAACGAAGGCACCAAAAATCCTCCCCCATTGCCACCACCTTATCTTCTTGCTTTAGAAACACGAAACCACTGATTTTGTTATAGGTATTTTGGGTTTTGTTTTGTTTTTGTTTTTGTTTTTTTCCCTGCAGTTAGAGTGGGAAAGGCTGGATTTGCTTCTCTGGCAAAGGAGGAGTCTCAAAAAAACCACAGAATATTAGGAGTTGGAAAGGACCTGGAAAGCTCACCCAGTCCAACTCCTGCCAGTGCAGGATCACCTAGACTAGGTCGCACAGGAGTGAATCCATGGGTTTGGATATCTGCAGAGAAAGAGACTCCACAACCTCTCTGGGCAGCCTGGGCCATGCTCCATAACCCTCACACTCACAAACTTTGGCCTTATCTTCAGCTTGAACCTCCTATGCTCCAGCCTGGGACCATTGCCCCTTGTCCTGGCATTAGACATCCCAGAGCAGAGCCTGGCTCCTTCCTCCTGACACTCGCCCTTTCCAAATTGATCCCCATGAGTGCGGGCACCCCTCAGTCTCCTCTGCTCCAAACTCAAGAGACCCAGCTTCCTCAGCCGCTCCTCATCAGGAGGTGCTCCACTCCTTCCATCATCTTTGTGGCTCTGCTGGACTCTTTCAAGCAGTTCCTGTCCTTCTTGAACTGAGGGCCCAGAACTGAACACAAAATTGCAGATGTGGTCTGAGCAGGGCAGAGCAGAGGGGCAGGAGAACCTCTCTCGACCTACTCACCACATCCCTTCTCATCCACCCCAGGATGCCATTGGCTTTCTTGGCCGCAAGGGCACAGTGCTGGCTCACGGTCATCCTGCTGTCCACCAACACCCCCAGGCCCTTTTCTGCCTGGCAGCTGTCCAGCCATACATCCCCAAGCCCTTTTGGGCCTCGGCCAAATCCAGAAAAGATGCTAAAAATCCTTCATTCAAAATAGGCTTCTCAACACCTCTGACCTGGGGTCAGCTATTTGGTTCTCTGCTGTCAGGGCCAGGTTTGTCTTGAGCATCACATGATGCCTATGATTCTGTGGTCCCACAAAGGTTGTCACCACTCATACCCCTCCAGAATAGCAAAGACCTGAGGTCTAATTTGTCTTTGGATCCAGAAGCACCAAGAGATCTGGTCTGGAGGGGTCATATTCCCAACTCTACCCCTCTAATTTACAGGAGATAAAGATAAAGATCTGGATGTAGATCTATATATATATGTAGAGATAGAGATAGAGATAGAGATAGAGAGAGAGAGAGAGAGAGAGAGAGAGAGAGAGAGAGAGAGATAAAGAGAGAGAGAGATTGAGAGAGAGAGAGATTAGATATACACACACAAAGGCTATATCAGCCCATACCCAAGGCCAATGCAGCCCATGATGCTGTTTCTGATGGGGTAAGGAAAGAACATCTGAAGACGAGTATAAGAACAAGGCAAGTGCAGCAATCCACCCCAGTATCTCTCCCTCTTCAGCTCATCTGCAGCTCAGGACTTTGTGAGCTCTCTGTCTTGACTCACACTCATTTGGGATTTTCCTCCATACATTTGCTAGGTTGTGGGTTTAAAATTTTAGTACCCTTCACATCCCCATTCCGCATGAAGAACCACCTCCTTCTGTTGCTTTGATCCTGCTATCTGCCAGCTTCATTAGACACTGTATTTCTCTAGTTGCATTATTCCTTATTTATCCTCTCTGGGCCACTTGTGATTTTGTATCTATATGTCAAAACCCACTTCTTTAGCCATCTCTTTTTCCAGCCTGGAGACCTCCAGTCTTCCTTGGTAGCGCTGAGACTTGATTTGCTCATTATTCACTTCAAGAATATTTGTCAAGCACTGGGGGCAGGTGCTGCAGAAAGACACTTGTGAAGATCCAACAGCATTAAACTATCATTATGCAGGGATAGAATGGGTGGAGGAGACACAAAGAGATGTGTGAATAGTGGCATGCACTACAAGCAGCGATCAGGAGACTTGGGGTTTACCAAGCCTAGGTTAACAAGGAGTTGGGGTGCTGGGGACAGGACCAGATGGTGAAAGAGGCTGGAGAAAGAAGCCAAGAAAGGAGGAAATGGGTGAAAAATTTCTTTCCTGAAAGAGTGGTCAAGCACTGGAAGATGCTGCCCAGGGCAGTGGTGGAGTCCCCAGCCCTGGAGGTCTTCAAGAAGTGTGTGGATGTGGCACTTGGGGACATGGTTTAGTGGGTTGGGTTGGCAGTTGGACTTGATGATCTTAAAGGTCTCTTCCAACCTTAATGATTCTGTGACTCTGTGAACAGCCATGGTCTGGCAAGGAAGGGTAGGGCTGGGAAGGAACAGAGCATGACTGGAAGGAGGGATGTTGGATGAAGAGCCGGAAGATGGAGGAGAAAAGGACCAGACTCTTGGCAGGGACCGTCTGGAGTGGAGACTGGACTGGGAAAACAAGAGAAGTGGCATCAGGATCTGCTGGACCAAATGGGGATGACAGACTTTACAGTAGGGCCAAGGACTGTTAACAGAAAAGAGGAGAGGAACCAATGGCCCAAGGTGGAGAATAAATGATTGGACTGCCCATGAGTGGCCAGAAGTCAGATTTGCTGTAGCCTGGGGGAGAGCAACATCCCCTGTTGTCCTTTTCCACAGCTGTCAGCACAGACCAGTGAAAGCCTCAGCAGAGCACATGTCCCAGCTGTCCTCTATTCCTACACTAGGGCCTTCTACTGTGCCCCAGTGACATGGTGGTTCCTGATGGCTTATGTGGATGCACCTACGCAGGAAAATAAACAGGACAGCTCTGAGCCCAGCTGGTTCATCCTTCCTCCTAAACCCCCTCAGCCTCCAAAAAAGAGGACAACAGCACCCAGACAGCCTGCAAATGGACTTTGGCCTTCGCTTACCTTGAACCTTAACTAGGTCCTGATTGCATCAGTGACACTTGACCTGGGCCAAAATCACACCAGGGAGCACACTGCAAATAAGTGGAGGGTCATTGCAGAAGCGTGTGCACCCTTGATCCTGGTCGTACTCAAGGCCAGGTTGGACGGGGCTCAGAGCAGCCTGGGCTGATGGAGGTGTCCCTGTCCATGGGAGTTGGACTGGGGCGGGCTTTAAGATCTGTTGATGCCTTTGGGCAATGCTGGAGTGTGGGATTTGGGTGGATTTTTCTGTTGGGCTCTTTATAACCTTAGAAAATGTTCCTGCGCACACTAGGACAGAAGAAGTATGTAACTTACCGAGTCAAGTGCTCCAGGATTAAGAAACGCTGGGCTGGAGCATGTTTGTGTAACCTCCACACTCCTTCCAGGTGCTTGGCATTGCAGGAGCTGCAGGAGATCCCGTGATGTGATCGTGCAGTGAACAGGACTCATTGCATGATCACATTGCAGGATTACACGTGAACTTTTCCCCCCCCACACCTTGGGCCACTGCCGCTGTCAGCTCACAGGCAGAATTGGATGCACCCACTCAACATTTAACATTTAACTGAGCCTGCCAGGTCCCTCCCCAGTGACTGCACAGATCTGGGCATGTCTGATCAGTGATTTAAGGTGGGATTTACCTCTCAGGTATGCCCAGCTGTCTCCACTGAGATCTAGAGTAGCAGAGCTCCCAACATGAACACGACAACAGAGACTTTATTTAAATGGCTGAATGTAGACCGTAACCCTTCAATAATTTGCAGCTGTTGCACTCAAACTCTTCACCCAATGCCAATTTCCTTGTACACCAGTGAAGCAAGATGTTGGAGAGATGGAGGAATTTCCCATCAGCTTGGGTTGCTGGGTGTCCTCTGGTCTATCTGTCCTCAGGAACTCAGCTGCTGCAGTTAGGGCAGTCTACACTGTAGGCTGAGTCTATTTGCACCATAGCCCCTGGACAGTCTGAATGGCAGAGTCAAAGACATATCTGGTCCTTCAAGGCAGCCCATGTCCATCTGAACATTGAGGAAGAACATCCATGCCCATCCAGAATCCCTACATCATTCACTTCATGTTGTCTTGTGCCCTCAGCCAACAAGGCAAGGGTCCCAAAGATGAATTCTTCCTTCATGACACACAACTGGTCCACTCAGTAAAGCAGTTCCAGTTTGGACACTAAATAGGATGAGAGATGGTAAAAATTTGCACCATAAAACACTGGCACCAGGAGGAGAAATGAAGGTTGGGCAGGCATTTTTGGTTCTGCATTCATCCAGTGCCCTACACAGCAAGACCCTGGTGTTTGACAGAGTCCCATACATCCTTAACCACCCAGAAAGCAGAGAAGTTGCATTGACTGCTGAAAGGAGAAGCAGGAAAGAAAAGCATTGGAGAACACAAAACAGTTGGTCACTCTCAGGCACACAGCATGGTTTTGTAAGACTATGTAGATGCTGTTATCGAAATGCCAAGAAATGTGCCTGCTGGCTCAGTGGCCTCCAGATTTCCAAGAACACCGTACATGATCACTTGGCGTGTGCAGACACAGCTTTCTGTTTTGTCCCCATCTCAGGTTTCAAGAGCTCATGCTCTGTTCTGCATTAAGAATTTGCATTTCTGGGACATGTTCCCAGCTCTGCTCCAGTTCATTCACATGGAGTAAGAAGACCAGAGGAGGTAAAGAACCTTGCCTTGAGAGTTGATCTGCATAAAGATCTGATCTACAATAATGTGCAGAGAAGGATCTGGTGGGGCTGCTGAGCAGCAGGACATTTCTTTAGAGCTTGGCCACCTTGAGCTGTGGCAGAGCTCACCCACTTCTGACTTCCCAGTGGCTGGTGCAACACAGAGCCTTCACTAAAGCATGCCCAGAGCTTCCTGATGAAGTAATAAACAAGTGAGCTGGGCTCTTTAGCTTGGAGCAGAGGAGCCTGAGGGGTGCCCTCATTCCTGGGGATCCATTTGGAAAGGGCGAGTGTCAGGAGGAAGGAGCCAGGCTCTGCTCTGGGATGTCTAATGCCAGGACAAGGGGCAATGGGAGCAAGCTGGAGCACAGGAGGTTCAACCTGAAGATGAGGACAAAGCTTGTCAGTGTGAGGGTGGCAGAGCATGGCCCAGGCTGCCCAGAGAGGTTGTGGATTCTCCTTCTCTTGAGACATTCAAAACCCGCCTGGCCGTGTTCCTGTATGACCTGCTCTGGATGATCCTGCTTTGGCAGGGGTTGGACTGGATGATCTTTCGAGGTCCCTTCCAGCTCCTAATATTCAGTGATTCTGTGATTCTGTGAAGTCCTTTGTCAACCCTTTATACTTGGGCCTCCAAAAAAGCACAGTCGTCCTCCTAGGAGCCTGTCTTGGTCATAAATGATACAAGTGAGGATCAAAGCTGAAAACATCTGTCCACTCTGCGCCTCTGAGAAAGGCGCTGACTGGTCCATCTCCTGTATCTGTTGATTGTAATGTTGATATTATTGAGCGCAGAGCAGGACTGTATTTCTAAACTGGGACCTCTAGGGTTTCCTGGAAACAGATGGCTTCAAGGCTGGTGTCTTCTTCTGGAATCTCAGCTCCAGGATCTCAAAGATGATCTGGATCTCAGCTTGGAAATCTCATGCATGGCTTCTACCTTGCCACATGAATCCTCCAGTCTCTGAAGGAGCAAACAGAAATGCAGGAAGGCTGAGGCTTCTCTTTGTAGAGTTCCTTCTTGCTGAGAAGCTGACAGAGGTCCAAGCAGAAGGTTGTCTTTTCTGGTAATCCTCTTGAAAATAAGTATATGAGGAGAGCCTGAGATCTGGGTTTTCTTGGGTTGGAGAAGACAATGCTCAGAGAATATTGTATTGTTGCTTTCAGCTACTTAAATGGGGGGGCCACAGAGAAGACAGAATGTCTCTTGTGAGAGGTGTGCAGGAAAGGATAAAATGCAAAGAACACGAGTTGCAGCAAGTGAAATTCTGGAGGTAGTTAAGCCCCAATGTGTGGCCATGGAATCTCTGTCTCTGGAGACAGTGAAAGCTCAACTCATCAAGGTCCTGAGCAATCTACTTTAATTTGCCCTGAATTATCCTATGATTCTCCTTCATAAGCCTTGCAACTCTCTTATCTCTCAGCTTGGGGGACTCACCTTCCTGGATGCCTAGAGGAGTGTCCCTGTCAAAAAAGGATCATTTCCATGAGGGGTTTTGTGTGGTAATGTACCTTGGTGAATGCAGTGTTCCAGTCCCTTTGGGACCCCTTGAACCAAGGGTGGGTGATGGTCAAACCCAGCCTGGTGCAGCAGCTTCTCACAGAAATGCTGAGTTTGTGAGGGACATCTGGAGTTCCCATATGGGGATCCCAAAAGAGACTTCTTCAGCGTATGGGACTCACACGTAAAGGACCTGCAGTAATGAAATGACCCATTAGAGCTTCCAGGTTGTTCTTCCTTGCTGATTTCCTGAGTTCAAAAGGTGATTTAGGATGACATGCTCTGCTTTACATGAGCTTGCCAGCTATTGCCAGCAGCATGATGAGACACCCCTTCATTGTACATCAATTCCACCAGGCGTACAGCCCAACAATCAAAGTACCTCATTAAAGTTTAATTAAATTTCCCAAGTGATTTGCTCCCAGGCTAAGAACCTGAAATGCAAGCTGAAACAGGTTTGCATGTGTATGTGTGTGTATGTCTGGGGTTTTGGGGTTTCTTTTTTTTTATTATTTGCACATATGATGGGTTTTTTCCTATATGTTATCAACACTTCATGGCTGGGGTATGAAGTAAAACCAGAGGTGGCAATCCAGTCCAGATTGTATGAAGAAAACCCAAATCTTACAGACTTTCTGCACCAGCCACTCCTGCTAAGAGCACTGTTCTCCTGGAAAAGCAGGATTTTACATTACATTCTCCTTGTAGGACATAGGCAGGAGGTGTAGTGATCAGGAATTAGAAGTCACCCTCAGATATTTGAGTTCCCACTGTCGAAGCTTTACAAAAAAACAGAGAAACAAAGGAATTCCAGACTCAGCAGCTTTGGATGGCAAACAAAACCAGATCTCTTTACACCAAAGAGAAGTCCCATATCTCATCCTCACCCCTAGTCTTACAGGTGAAAAATGAAGAGGTAGAAAGGTTGGAGAGTGAATTGTTGGCAGAGGTCTGGAGCCATCTCCAGCCCCTTTGGTCTGCTTCAAGTGCTGCACCAACAGCATCTCTCAGTATAGGACGCAGCTTCTTTCCTGGGTCTTCCAGTGTTTTGTACATTTTCTTCAAGTTGATATTCTTCTCCACTCTCAATGTCTTTAGCTGAAGCACCACATATGTGCATTTTTTTGGGTCTTCATGTCCAACAGAACAGCAATGCGCTAATGGTGTTTTTCAACCTCTACATCTATGCCAACCTCCAGTAGGCAGGCACATGGAGGCACACAGACCTCCAGGCTGGTGTAGCTCTGCCACCACAGTTCACTTGTGCCATAGCAAAGATTGTTAGGGGTGGAGATGCTTGAATTTACATTTTGAGAAAGTAATCATACAGGATGCTATTCTTGAGCGGTCTTAGCTTTGGTTCACAGGCTGAGACTTTGTCCCAGAAGACTTGGAGGGTTTGTGAGGTGGTTAGACCTGGGAAGAGATTCTAATGGCTCCTGAGGCTTGGATTCAGCCCACTAAAGAGAAAAAGGGTCTTCCAAGGGTGATCTTCCTGCTATGAGTTTTTCCTAGCTTTCCAGAGGAGGCCATATCTTTCCATGGGCTCCAGAGAGAGATTAGTCAACTAAATCCTTTGGGAACCTTAGCTGTGTGCCCAAAGGTCAGTGAATGCAGGCCTGCAACAACCCTGCAGTTATCGACACACACTATTATGGTACTCTGTTTTTGGAAACAAACACAAAAAAGCAGCTATTAACATCAACCAATGTTCACACAATTGGAAAATGTAACTTAACCTCCTCTTCCCCTTTATTATTATTATTATTATTTCCTGCAATTCCTACCTGAGCTGGAGAGAGAATGGGAGACTACTGTTTCCAAAGAACTGTTAAACAAGTTTAAGGATTCTCCAGGATAACCTCATACGCTCTGCATAGAGGATTTTGCCAAGTGAAGCAGATGGACAAAGATTTTGGTTGGACAACATTCACCAAAGGACAAGACCCTTCTGCTACTTGCTCCATGGCACAGAGATGCACTTGAGTCATTAACTACAGAGAAAGAAAATGAATGTGTGATGAACCCAAATAGTTGCTGACAGACAGACTAAGAAGGACCAGGGACCTTTCTCTTTCTCAGTGACCTGGTCTGGAGAAGTCCATGTAGTTAACTCTCTCCAAGCAAGGTGTCTGCATTGAAACAGCCTACAAGGAATGGTTCTTGGGTCCTGACCTATGGTTGGGGATCATCCGGGTGAGGCCAAACCAAGCCAAAGACTACAATAATAACAGTGCAAATGACCGAGCTGTGATGGCCAGTCCATGTCGAGATATATCCAGGTCGTCTCTGTTATTTCCTGCAAGCTGGAAGTTAATCTCCAGATTAAAATTCCCTGAAGACGAAAGAAGGCGCCAAGACTGAGCCGTTGTTCAAGGGACTGCAAAAAAATCAACAGGCGTGGACTTTGTAGGTCCCTGCGCAGTGATCATGCACTGTAATGGCAAAAGGGGAAATTTTCCTGTATTTTTCCTTGGACTGGAGTGGATGGATAGCAAACAAAAGCAAATACTGAAACACTTACTCATATTGAAAGGAGTATGAGCACAAAATCCAGTCAGCTCCTTGAAACTTCAAGTGAGGTGGGGATTTCCATGTATTGCATGTGTTTCCAGATCTGAAGATAAGAGTACAGCTGGTCAAACATTTTCCATTGATGATTTCCTTGCAGAAAACATCCTTCTAAGGAACAGAAAATAAGAAGCTAAAAGAAAATCCTAGGTTTAGTTTAGTTTCCCTTAAACACACTTAAAAAAGCAAATGTATTTTGCACAAGTTTTCCACTTTTATTTCCTCTTTAGTGACCCACATATGTAAAGGGAAAATAAAAGCAGTGACTGATGGAAGAGAGGTTGTTCGACATTTTTAAAAAACCAGGATGTATATATTTTTTAAAAATAATATTCTTCATAGCAATACCCAAGCTCCCCCAGAACATTAATAGAAAATTCAATATTTATTTTTTTCCACACATTATACTTACTTCTTTTCATTAGCTGTAATTAACAATTTCTTGGTCAAGTTAAGCTTCATTCTCACCATCAAATTCTACCAGTTTGAAGGCCTAATTTGTTTTAACAGATTAAAGAAGAGATAATGAAAATATAAAACACCCAAATTTGATCCTTTCTAGTTTAGCAAAAACCTTTAGCTTTTTTTTTTAAACAAAACCAAAAACAAACAAAAAAAAAAAAGAAAAAGACTGAAGTGCTATGGAAATGTGACCTTTGCAATTACAGTATTTATCCACATCTGTTCCCCTCTTCCCCATTATTTGTAAGTCTTTGGGCCAGTTTCAATCCAATCTAAGGGTATGGAAGAAGTCTCAAAGATGTGAAGCTCAGTGACATTGATGAATTTCAGTGATATTCATTGAATTCAGACATAATGATACTTTTTTTTTTTCTGAGGATATGGCCACGGCATGCACACAGCTATACTGCTGAACTCAAGCACATCCACATGGGCAAGGCGTATTAGTAGTGCATGGTCTGCAAGATGATTTTTGAGGTGAGGTCCTCTTATCCTTTCTGAGACCATAAATTGTGGATGCTTTCTGCACTGAAAGGTGTTACAAGGTTAAAGGACTAGATTTATTTGGAAGGGAGGAAAGAGCCTGCATGGGTAAGGTATTTATCTTCCCAAGTTTGGGATAGGTGTTTGATCTCAGTGGAGGTGCAGCTTAAGTCAGGTGAGTTTAATCTTGTCTCTAATGTCTATAAAGTAGACATCGGCTTGAGAGTTAGACTCTTTACAAGCAATATATAAAAGGGTAGTAGTGGGATATCTGTCTCATAAACTGTTAGACATCAAATGATCACACTCCACACAAACATTTCTGATGGGATCAACTTCTAATATTGGAGAGTGTTCCTACTACATCCTACTACAAAGGGCAATTATTTTAATCAAAAAAGGATAGATTTATGTTGGACATAAGGAAGAACATTTTAATATAAGAGTGGTGAAGCCCTGGCCCAGGTTTCCCAGAGAAGCTGTGGATATCCTCTCCCTGGCAGTGCCCAAGGCCAGGTTGGACGGGGCTTGGAGCAGCCTGGACTGGTGGAGGTGTCTCTGTCTATGGCAGGGGGTTTAAGGTCTCTTCCAACCCAAACCATTCTATGGTTTAATGATTATAAAGCTTCTTTAAACAGTCTCTATTTAAACATTTACTATATTCTGGTGAACATTTTTTTTATTGACTAGAACTATGAGATTTTTTCAATAAACGTGTAAGATTGATAGATTACTGTTTTCAGTTGAACAAAGCAAAACTATAATTGGAGAAGACATGTTTTCCATTTATAAAAATGAAGATTTTTATGTGAATTTTTTTCAGAAAAGCAGCTTTTTGTTGAAGAAAGAATTATGAAAACCTAAACTGAAAGAAAAACTCAGATTTTCCAAGTTTTTTGCTGTTTCTTTGGCTGTACCGTTCAGCAAAGCTGTCAAATGACCTCAATTAGTGAATATTTCTGAAAATTAGGTGTGGGGGTTACATACGTTTGGAAGCTGGAGGGAACTGGGGATCCACTTTGTAACCCTTCAGTCTGAGTTATTTTAATGACAGTAATTACGAATAGAGTGAGTGAGGACTCCGCAGTTGCATTCTTACATCTGCCACCAAATAACTACATGCCCTTTGCCAAGTCCCTTAACCTTGGTGAGCTCTGGCTAAGCTGTCTGCAGTACCGGAATGATAATTCCTTCCTTAAAGGAACTGAAAGCATCAAATACTCTGTGCAAAATCCTAAAGGGCTGGTGAATACTTTATTAGTTTCCTCCATGGTGACAGTAATGAGTTGGAGAGAGGTTGGTGTCTTTTGGGAGAAATGTCTGTAGTAATAGGCTGAGCCATAGGAGATAAACTTGTTAGCATTAAAATATTTGGCTAGGATGGAAGATCCACAACAACACATGGCAAAAGCACAGCCGAGCCCGATGGGGAACTGAGATGAAGCAGTGTTGAATAAACTAATGTGATGATTAAATACACCATTCCCTTGATGCTTTTTGATGAGAAATGTCTGAAAAAGCTTAATTGCAAGAGGATATAGGAGCATGGTACACAGTGATCTCACTTGGAGGCATATCTCCTGGACTTTCTTCAGGCTTGATGTCCACAGATGAGTCATGTCATGGGAATGGTGTTAGGGGAATGACACCAGGGATTGACTGGGGATCACAGGAAAAATGTAGGGTGCTATTCATCCCAAAAAGTGCACAGGAGTCGCCTGAGTCAGAGCAGGTTGGCCAAGCCAAAACCATGCCAAGGTCTGAGCTCTTTAACAGAGCAGACAATGGTGCCCAGCACTTGAGCCTTGAGACTCTCTTATTTGCTGGTAGAGGCATAGCCTAAAAATCCAAAACTGACCTAATTTATTTAAGTTTCCTCTAGTCATCAAGGGCAATTGCTAGGCTTGTAGAGAAATAAGAGAGCAAGACTTCTTCAGAGCTCTACAACTCCCAGTGACTCATTGCTCCTGATATCCCATGGTTTCTTCTCTCTCCCAGTATCCCACATCTCTGATTGCCTCCTTTATTGGCCTCTGTGTTTGTGGGGGTTGTGTGAGAGCACAAGTTGCCTCAGGACTTATTTTCAAGTATTGGTACTTCTGCTATGGTGAGAAATTGGAGAAAATGTATTAATAGAGTGAGAGCCCAGAAGGTGGTTTCTGAAATATCAAAAAAAAAGCACCTCCAAATATTTGTCAGCAACTTACAAAGTCCTCGAAGTTGTGATTTTCATACTGGCTTTTTAAACTGAAGTGAGATTATTTTTTTTCAATTCCTTCCTCCACTCTTCCTCTCCATAAAAACAGGAGTGGTGGAAGTACACTCTGGCTCCTCCTCAGGACTTCGTTTTGTCATTAGCATGCCATGCATTATTCAGGGGGCTGGTTATGAATGAATCAGCGCAGATCCCTCCCCTTTGAAAGCTGAGAAAACTGCAACTCCATCAGAATGCCCCATGGCCCTTCCTGATCCAGCTGACTGCAAAGGGAAATTTAATTTCTTCATGATGTTTAATTAAAATCTAATTAATTTGTTAAGAAGCAGTGGATGTCCTGAATAGATTTTTGTTTCAAAAGGAATGCTTGAAAATTAGGTCTGTGATCCTGTGTAGCATTGGGAAAGTAAGGAATGGACGCATTTTTGTGAGGAATGTAGCCAGATTGCAAGACCTACGGGGCAGAAAGTACAGGACAGTTGGAGGTGGGTGTTTGATCCATGATTGAAGTTCTATTATTTGCAAAAAAATAATAAAGAATGAGTTATTATTAAACATCCTCTGATCAGGAGGATCAGCAAGAAACAAATGTCCTCTAAAGTTATAAAGCCTAGGCTAAATTCTGCCTAAAACTAGCAATCCAGGAGCAATTATAAAGTCCAGCTACCTTTCTGGTTGTGGTTCCATCTTCCTCCTTCTTTCCTATCAAAATCCACTGTGCAATAATTTAGTCAGACTGAGACATTGTATCGAATGTGCTGAATGGATAAAATCTGCAGTAGAAACATGTTGTCTGTGAGATTAATTTGCCTCTGAAATGAACATAATGCAAATGAGACCCACCCTAATTTGTGTGAACAGACTGTGTATTATCTTATGATTAAACAGCTCTGTAAGCATCAAAAGACCAAATATTCCAGGCTTCCCTGTGCAAGGTTTAATCCAGGATAAATTAATATGTTCTTCTCAACTCAGCTCTGCACCTTCAATATGATGCTTAGGGCTTGGCCGGGGAGAGGGTCCAAGTACTATTCAGGCATAAGCACCAGCTCTGTGTTGAGTTATGCATTAGTGTTATCTCAATTTTACTTCATTGGGACCCTAAAAATTCCAATGAGCGAACAGGTTTACTCCAGCATCAGCACAAAACCCTGTTATCTCTCTTTACCCAGTGTAGTGGACATGGACCACCTTTAAAAGATGAGTGAGATGGGAAGCCAACGAGCATATCATGCAAAATAACATGGTGCCATAGCACCATTCCCTCTTCTCTTTCCATCCAGAGCAGGAGATAGTCAGTTAACTGGTTTTTCACTCAACTGTTACGTGGACATCTCCATCTCAACTGTGCTGATGGGGTTTTGCTGCTGGTTCCTGTCATCACTTCCTCCATCCTTCTTGTTTTCAAAGGAGGCATGAAGGAGAAGGATCTCCTTCTAATACTAATACTCTCCACTCTATTAGCTTAGATCTGATTCCTGCCCCCCATGCATCAGTTCAAATAAGAAAGAATTTTAAAATGCCAAGGAGATGGATGGAAAAACATCCCAAGAGAGGAATAATCCTTATTACACTTTCTGGAGTGTAATAGAGTGTAACAGAAGAGTGTAGTAGTGTAATAGAAGAACTATTCTCCTTTGTGTTGCAGTATTGGTACTTGTAAGACACATCCAGTATAGTGCATCTGGTTTTGGGCTTCCCAGTTTTGGGCTTTTCTACAAGAAGAAGACTGAGTTGGGCAGAAGGTCATAAAGATGGTTAGGGTGTTAAATGGCAGAATTCACAATCAAGAGTCTGAGGGAACTGGGTTTGTTCAGCCATAAGCAGAGACGGCTGACTGGGATCTTACTGCTGTCTTCAACTGCCTAGTGGGAGAGTATAAAGAAGATAGAGACAGATTCTTCTTGAGTGTCCACAGTGGAAGGAAAAGAGGCAATAGACTTTGATTGCAAGAACAGAAATCCCAGTTAGGCATTAGGGGGCTGGGAATCCACCATGAAGACAGTAAGAAATTGGAGAAGGAACCCAGAAATGTTGGGGGATCTCCATCTTGGGAGATACTCAAACCACAGCTGAGCATGACCCTGAGCAATATGTTAGCACTTTGGAGTTGGATCTAACCTCAGACTCACCCTGCTTTGAATGGGGGTTGGACCAGAGACGTCCCGAGGTCCTTTCTGAGCTGTATCACTCCCTAATTCTGTGAAGAGCCCAGGACAAGCCCATGACTGCAGGTGTTCTTCCCAACAAGGGAAGCATGGGAAGCTTTAAGGAAGATCACATCAAGCTCCACAGTCAAAGGTGAGCACCCATCACCGCTCAGAGCTGTGCTGAGTACACATCGGGCACACCCAGTGGTGTGAAGCCACTCTCTTATCTCATACGCAAACAAGGGAAATATTAACTCTCATTTATTTCTTGGCAGCAAGCAGGGGTGAGAAAGAAGCAAACTGCCTGATGATGTTTATAAATGTCCATAACAATGCAGATACTTCAAAGTGCTAAAGTACTGAGTGGTTTTGCCTGCTCTGAAACCTCTAAGACAATGCAAACTGAGGCTCTTGTAGGTTAAAGCCCTCAAGATACCAATAAATTCATATCCAACAAAGCCACAACCAACAGAGGCAACATAAAAAGTTTATTGCAATACCTCTTGTCTACCTCGTATGGTTTGGCAAGGTGGATTCCTTTCAGTGGTGTAAAACCGTAGTAGCTCCTTCAACTTTAATCTCATTAGTCTAGGTAAATACTACTGTGATGGAAAATCTGCGTTTAAATCTGATGGCCAAGAAAGTATATCAGTCTAAAGCAATATAAGATACAAGTAAAATCAGTAGCAAAAATTTTTACCACCATGCAAAGGACTGAAGTCTCAATTTCTTATTTGACTTTCACTTCTGATGTGGTGTAAGCATAGTTTGAAAAGGCTGGGACGAAGAAAGTGTCTGGACAGAACTAAGAGCAGAGCCCAAAATTATGTTTTCTGAGATAAAGAGTTGTCCCTTGAGCCAGTTTTGCAAAGAAGCAAATTCTCACACCCTTCTGTATTGCAAGTACGTGTGTGTTGAGTCAAGCTGCTTGCTGCAGTGAACCACAGGCACATGTAGGGTTGCAGAAGCCGTGGGCAGGACCCCCACTTTCCTGCCGGCCTCAGGGGACTACAGGGGTGTTTACCCACCACACTCCAATCCCCGCTTGGCAGGGGATGGATGGATGTTGTCATTGGTATTACAAAACAGGGAAGCTCTTCAGCAGCACACTGGGAGGTAGGGTGAGGGCATGATTTCACTCCAATCACACCGGTATGAATATGTCAGAAACCCCACCAGACCCGTTCTGCTGGGCTGCGCTCCCAGACGTTTTGCCTGGAGCATGGCAGAGCGTGACTGCTGCCGGTGTCCCCAGCAACCACAGCTCTGACAAACCCTTCCCTCCTGGACTTATCCCAGCCTGGGGCAGCTCTCAGACCACCATGTGCTTTTCTGCCTGTATTTACACACAGTTCAAATTGTACTCCCTCTCTGAAACAACATCCACCTGCTCTGGCCTGGATTTTGTGGTAACCATCCCACGCTCTTTATGTAAACCTTCTCTAGAGGCACTTTTCATTTCCGTTGGCACGGAAGACCCAAAGGTTGCGACATGCCTTACTTAGACACCTTGGGAAGGTCTTCCCAGAGTCACAGAATATTAGAAGTTGGAAGGGACATTGAAAGCTCATCCAGTCCAACCCCTGCCAGAGCAGGATCACCTAGACCAGGTCACACAGGAACATGGCCAGGCAGGTTTTGAATGTCTCCAGAGAAGGAGACTCCACAACCTCTCTGGGCAGCCTGGGCCATGCTCTGCCACCCTCACACTGACAAAATTTGTCCTTATGTTCAGCTTGAACCTCCTGTGCTCCAGCTTGGGACCATTGCCCCTTGTCCTGGCATTGGACATCAGAGAGAAGAGCCTGGCTCCTTCCTCCTGACACTCGCCCTTTCCAAATTGATCCCCATGAATGAGGTCTCCCCTCAGTCTCCTCTGCTCCAAGCTCAAGAGCCCCAGCTCCCTCAGCCGCTCCTCATAAGGGAGATGCTCCACCCCCTTCATCATCTTTGTGGCTCTGCACTGGACTCTTTCAAGCAGTTTCTGTCCTTCTTGACCTGAGGGCCTACAACTGGACACAATATTCCAAACACGGTCTCACCAGAGCAGAGTGGAGGGGAAGGAGAACCTCTCTGACCTACAGCCACCCCTTCTAATACACCCCAGGATGGCATTGGCCTTCTTGGCCGCAAGGGCACATTGCTGGCTCATGGTCATCCTGCTGTCTGATGTGTATGTGGGATGAACCTGGTGATGACCAGGCTGCAGAGGTTCCATGGTGCTTTGCAGGGAGCCCAGCTGTGGGACTTGTGATGGGGTAGAGGGGGCTATTGCTGTGCTTTGTGTATGCTGGGAGGTTGGGTTTCATGTGCTCACTTAAAGGTATCCTCTGCTGCCTTTGGCCTGCACTGAGGCCATCCCATGGGCTGGATCTGGCCCGCTAGCCACCATGTTGTAGGTGTAGCAAAACATTGAATGCTTAGATGAAAACTGTTCATCAAAAGTGCACATTTTGGGTTATTTCTTCTCCTTGCTGGTCCTGGGGTGCTGGTCTCCTCTCAGCTTCCCCCCACCCTGGGAAGACACAGTGGGCAAACGTCTTATCCTGGATCACATGAGCTCAGCTTTCCATTTCCTTTCATCTCCTTAAGGAGCTCCTTTATTCTCTGGGCAACCTGTGCCAGTGTCTCACTACTCTTAAAGAATTTCTTCCTATGTTTATGATAGTAGGCATATCACTCTCAATATCCTATGATCTTCCTTCAGGAAGATCTCAACTTACACTGTAAATGCCTGCAGCTAGGTTGGATGAATTCAGGCCAATGAAGCTGAAACCGTGGAACAAAACCTACCCATTAAAAGCTCCGTTTTGCAGAAACTACCTTTGGGCTGAAGGCAAGATCTCTAAGTGGATGTGTTATGGTATGGCTACAGGAATCAGACAAAACTGCTTGCAAAGCAACTGATTCCTGCTAGGAGCTTGCATCTTTTAAGGAGAACAGGAGACACCAAGCCTGTTGCTGACACATGGCTGTGTTTTAGTACAACTGCAAAAGATGATGAATGATTGCACACGGGCCAGGCAATGACGGAGCCCTTTAAAGCACGGTCACGTGGTGGGTGGGGGTGTGGAAGCTGCAGTACTGACCAAGTCCCTAATGCTCTTAGCGCTAATCCATTAATGCCTTAGCATATAAGGCAGTTCTCTCTTATACGGATTTTGGGTACAAGGAGATTAGCAGGAAGGGTCTATCATCTCTTGCCCTTGTGTTCTGCGTTGCATTCATCGCTCTGTGCATCATTTCAAAAGACAACATCTTGGAGAGCGGAAAGACCTAGTTGTGAACACTCTTACCATTACCCACCGCAGGTGTAACTGCTGTAAGTCCAGAGACCTTCACCTCAGACCAGCAAGGCTTGTGGTACCTCAGCTGCCTCCCAACGGCCACCTGAGATCTTAATCTCAGAGCCCACTACACAGAGAGTGTGGTAATGGCAGGGGCATTCAACTGAGGCAGTGATATCACCCTGTGCATCTGCCAGTGGGCTCTGCCTGGCGGTGTCATGGTGCTGAGAGATGAACCTCTGAAGATATATCAGACTGCACACCAGTCAAGATAAGTGCAGCAAGGCCTGGCTAAGCTCCAGCTCTCCCTTTAGGTTCACCCAGAAGAGTCGCTGACGACAGAGGGTCCTGCTCAAGACCTCCTGCTGTGGTCATAGCCCCACCAATAGCCTGGGGTTGCTCCTAGAGAGAGGCCCAGGCAGAAGGGAGGTCTGGGGAGATGCTTGAGCATCCCACAGCCATCTCTTATCTCTGTAACGGTCCAAAGAAAGGCAATCTCACCAACCTGCCAGTCAAATACCTCCGAGGCAATCGACAGTTTGAGACCTGTGGTTTTGGCTTCCCCACTACCCACCTTGATGGGTCTAAGTCATTTTAGTGCTGCTGGGCAGTAGAAGACAGCATGGCCATTGCCTGTGGCCTGGCTCAGAGAAGCCAGCTAGCTGGGCTCAGAGAGGTGTTTCCCACTTTAGGGGTGGCAACGCCTTTGTAATAAATTTCATCCAATTTGCTTGACTTTACCTTTATCCTTTTAACAATTTATTTTTTCTATCCCTGTTCTGAATTAATAATGTGACCATCCTTTCAGATGCTGAAGGCTAAAGTTCTCCATCACTCCCAGCACTGCAAATACAGAGACATTTTATGAAAGTGAGCAGAGAGCAACTGAATAACTTCGTTTTCACTCATGCTGACCCTGACAGTTTAATGCATTTATACAGCTGCATTTCAGGACAGAACTGTTTCTTAGTTGGGGTTTGGGTTTCAGCTGTTTCTATTTTATAAAATGCAGCAGTGAACGACAAGCTTTTTCAAGTGACCCTGCAGTGTTGAAGTAGAATGTGTGTTTGGTGAGGAAGGAGGGGAGATTTGGCAAATAAATAAATTTAATCTCAATGGGAAAGAGGGATCTGCTCTAGCCAGGGCAGAGATCTGCATGCAGCTGAATTTCCTAAGTTTCTAGACTTTTCAGAGGTCCTCACATAGTTTTGGTAAGACCTAGACTTCATAGTCCTCCTCAAAGTTGGTCATCCACAGTTGGGATTATCTGAGAAAACCAGTCCTTAAGTACAATCTGCCTAAAATTGTATATTATTGATATATCACCATACACACTGGGACTGCAATGAGCATTGCTAGTTCTGGGAATAATTTGGGTAGAGAGCAGCAACAGATAACAGATAAACAGGGAGGTCTATGCTTATTCTCTTCTGCTGTGCAGCACAATTATCTCTTGATGAATACCTCTGAGAGGCTGGTACCAAGATCCTTTCACTATATTTAAAATAAAGCTATATAGAGAAAATGAAGCCCTATTCAGCAGCAGAAAACACAGGAAGAAGCTAAAAACCTCCTGGAAACGAGGTGCTGGTTTTGTGAACAGGGAGTAAGCAATTTGCCTAAAGTAACCCCAAGTGTCCTGTACTCAGTTTTCCTGAGTGAGACCTAACACCCTCGGCAATTTCAGCTGTTAAGCTTCAAACCTTTAAATAATGGATTAGAAACAGGTGCTGATAATACTCAAACGTAAGGAGGGTTTTATATGGACTTAAAGAGCTTAGGTTCTCCCCGTCAGCAAATTTCTCCTATCTTCTGTTGAATGTCTCATCGTCGGTAAGAGGTGCCTGTGGATGGAGGGGCTTTTTCATGGGATTGACACTCTTCATCTGTAAGGAAACAGGGTCAGGACAGCCACTGTGGGGTGGAGGTGAGACCTGTAGCATAATTCTTAATTTATTAAAAAGGCTTGAATCTGGGTTAATAGCTATCCACCCTGGGTGCTTTCTCTCCCCTGTAGCTTTGACTAGAGCTCAGTCCTGAATTTGAGAAATGTTCTTAGCTGGAGTTTTCTCAAATCTAGCATGTTTTCCAAAATGCCTTTGCCCCCCTGAATTCTCCCTTAACACTTAATAAAAATATCCTCAACCACCTCAGTCCATTTTCATTAATGCCTTGAAGTCACATTAAGATTTACAGGTAAAATAGGCCAGGGAGGCTGCCAAAATGCAATTAATGATAGTAAAAAATTAATTATTAACACAATCTCAGAGCACAAAAGTGCTGGAAATCCCACTCTGAGCAACTCGATGTGTAATCTTCTTTTGGGAAAAAAATCCCAAACAACGCGGTCAACAACCACAGCGTAAGGTCAAGCTGATCATGTGCAGCTTTAACTTAGGAAGCCATTGCGCAGAGTAAAGCTGGAGAGATTCCCCTTGTTCCGATGATAAACAGCAATCAATCCTCCGAGAGGTTTAACATGATACCTACCTGGAGCCACAGCCCACAGCATGTGGATTGCTCACACATGTCTGAAATGAGCCCTGTTTTCAGCCACGGGTTGAACATCAATGCAGATGTGATTTAAGTTTCAGATGGGATAGGGTGAGGAAGGAGTACAGCACGCTGTTCTTTAATACTCCTTTTAGAGTGTTATTTTGGCAAATTGTGCAGAATTAGATTCTACTCTGGTTACATGCGTTGAATAATGCATTGCAAGCAGCCTCTGGTCTGTTGTCACTGGGGCAATAATCACCTGCAAAATTAATTGAGAGCTGGCTGAGGTCTCTCCCCGTCTCCCTTTGTGCAGAAGAAACAGAAGCACCTAAAGGTAGGTAGGTTGCTGGGGCTACTTATTTACAGGCACAGCTCATGTGGGGTAAGGATGGGATTCATAAACTCAGATATTGAATTCTTTATGCTCTTAGTGTACATGTTTTACACATGGTGGTGTTCCTTCCAGATGAGACGTGGTCAAGAGAGCCTGGAAAATGGTTCAGCTCATTCTAAAACAGAGGGCCCAGAGGTGTGTCTGGAGACATTCGAAACCCACCTGGACGCGTTTCTGTGCGACCTAGTCTAGGTGATCCTGCTCTGGCAGGGGGTTGGACTGAATGATCTTCAGAGGTCCCTTCCAACTCCTAATATTCTGTGATTCTGTGATTCTGTCTGTCTTTCTCCAAGTGAAAATTCAAAATTTAAAGTTTTATTCCCTAATTTTTCCTCCCTAAAATTAAAAAAGAAAGACACCAACTTTCAAGGGGGGCAGTACTACTTCTTACTTCAGCACAAATCTAACTTATTTCACAGGCATCCACAGACTGTCTTTAGGCTCAGTGTAACAGAGCACTGAAACCCTCTTGGAGATTTGCTGGCTCTCCTGCTGCTGGGCTGAAGCTGATCGGCATCTAAGGTGGGGTGAAGAGGCATTTGACCTTGCTAAAAGAGTGCTTCACACTTGGGAGAAAAGGATGGGCATCACCAAAGTTTTTGTTGGTAGAACATAACAGAAACCTTATTTAAAATTAGGATCCCCAATCACCACCAAAGGAACACTAGGAATTATTGGATGATGGTTATTCAGTATTGCAGTTAGCCAATTGGCTAACTTAGCAATGGCTTTAAACTGGAAGAGGGGAGATTTAGGCTGGATATTAGGAAGAAATTAATCCCTGTGAGGTGGTGAGGCCCTGGCCCAGGTTGCCCAGAGAAGCTGTGGGTGCCCCCTCCCTGGCAGTGCCCAAGGTCAGTTTGAACGGGGCTTGGAGCAGCCTGGGCTGGTGGAGGTGTCCCTGCCTATGGGGGGTTGGACTGGGGGGACCTTTAGGTCCCTTCCAATTCAAACCATTCTATGATTCTATGATAATTGCTTTCTCTCCAGGATATAGAAGGTTTTTGGAAAGCAGTTGCCTTCACATGCACTATATGAGGGGACAGGCTGAGAGTGGGTACCCATCTCACTTAACTCCAGGTGTCTATGAGGTAAAGGTCAGTATCTGAACTAACATATTGTACTTCTTTTATTCCTTGGAGAGAATGAGGCACTCCTGAGTGTGAATCATCTGACCTGTTTTTGACACCAGCTATAGCATATGAAGAATTGTTCCCCGAGGAGGATGCTGAGCAGGGACCATAGGCTGCTAACTCACAGGGTCTATAGACCATGCATCCATATTCGATCAGGTGGTTTCCACCCGTGCTGTGTCCCAGTACAAAGCTGGGGTGACACAGCCATGCACCATCACCTCCACGTCCTCTTGATCCAACCCAAAGGAAGCCCAGATGACAAAGTGGAGCCTCAGCATTATATGGAATGTTTTTAGGTTGAACGATGATTAACAGGGACTGCACTGCACACCAGCTTTGAGGGCTGGGAAACGTTTTTGTATAAGAAAGTATGAGAGTCTTCTGGCAATGAAGCATGGTCTGGACTGAGGGTATTGAGTGAGGCATTAGGGTCTGTACCTGTCTTGACTGCAGAAAAAATACCAGAATTTTAAGATGCTTCTTTTCCCACTAGTGAAAGGAATAATGTTTCCCCTCACCTCTCTGGGGTTGTGATTTCTGTCATTTCTTATAACTTATAGGTGCCCTTTTAAGATCCTCTGTTGGAATATATGAAACTTTATCCTGCGTTCTGAGGTTTAGGGGTTTTTCATGAGGTATTTTAAGGATGGGATGGACCTGTGCAATAATTTAATCTGTGCAGAGACCATGATGCACACAGTGATACAAATTTCTCAGATCTGTACAAGGAACAGAAAAAAAACCCCAACATCTTTAAAACCTCGTTAGTTAATTATCGCCACCGCATATGGTGCCCAGCTGTAAGCTCCTTTTTGCTCATCCTAATCCCATTCCAAGGGGCTGCCCTAGGCACAGGAGCCCGCTTGTTTCTTTATCTGGAGAAGTGGTTGAGCACAGGAGTGCCTGGCAGTGGGGAAAGCTGCGAGAAGGGGAGAAATGTAAAGCTTTAGGCAGGGAGATGGTGTCCTGTTCCCCTTTGTAGGCAGCGAGTGAGCAGAGCTTTTCCATCTTTTATTTATGGGGCTGAGGAACGTAAACTGAGATTTCTTTTCCTGGCTTTTGATCTCTGCTGTGAGCACCCGAGGGAGGCCTGACCTGGGATGGATTATTGACCTGGGCAAAGCTATGCACCTGGATTACCTTCGCTGTGGTGAGTCCAATCTTCCTCTCTGTCCCTCTGTACGCTTGTGGATCAATATAGGGAAAAGGAGCAACAAGGGAGATGCTGGAGCAATGGAGAGCAGGCAGCAGCAGGCGGTCTGGTGTTAGCATCAATTGCCTTTGTAGCTTTGTTGTCCTTTTTTCTTACATCTTCATTTCTTACTAGAAAAGTAGGATGTGGTTGATGTTCACATGGGAGAAATAGGTGTCCACATTAAGTAAGAGTTGAACTTATGGGAGAAGGCTGCTGATGTGATCTAGCCATAGCTGATGTGACTGTATTTTGCTCTGTTGAGCAATGCATATGTTATCCTTGGAAGGTTTCCAAAGGCGCTTTTTCTGTTTTCCTGGGAGGCTTTGCAGTGGGGTCTGCATCCATCCTTACTGAGGCATTTCCCAAGCAAACGGGTCTCCTTTCTGTCCAGAGCTGAACTCCAGAATTCCTAATATAACTCTCTGTGGCCCCTTATGGCCCCTGCTGCTGTTCAGGGACAGCAGGAGATTGAGTGGATCAAGGCCATAAGAAGATCTGGGCTCCTGTGCACAGAGAGGGGTCTCCTGCCCGTTGGAAGCAACGATGCCCAGGCAGGGAGCCAGGCTGGTCACAGGCTTGCTCCAACACTGGTCCCTGCTGGGAAAGACTGTGACTTTCACCACAACCCCAACTAAAACAGAATTTCTGCTCTGATTTTTTTTTTTTCTCTAAGATCTGAATAACCCACAGGGGTTGGTTCTTTTGGGTTTTTTTTTGTTGTTTTTGGTTTACTTTGTTGTTGCTGTTGTTTGGTTTGGTTGTTTTTTCTTCTGTTGGCAACCCCTCAGTCTCTCAAAGTACAAGCTAAAAGTGGGGTGGGGGTTTGCGTTTTTTGGCTAATGCAAGCTTCAGGTCATTAACCCTTGACAGTTCTTCCATGAATTACTGTTAAAAAAATTAATTAATTTCCTGGGCTGAAGAGAAGTTCATATAGTTAATGACATGAGGGTCATTTAGATCATAAAACCTGACCCTTTGAATAGTATGGGGCACTGAATTTCATCCTGTAGCTCCTGGCCTTTCCTTTACGGTCTTTATACATCGTTTTAGGAAACTCATAATGTCAGGACCAAGTATCTGTAGGGTCTTAACTAACACAGAAGAGAAGAATAGAGACATAAATTTACCAGGATGTCACAGGTCAGCAGCCCATTGAGTCTTTGAAGAGAGGACCCTGGCAATACTCAGTGCCTCTTGCTCAAAACCCCCCTGGTTTCATCTGTCTGTTATTTCAGATTATTGCCTGATGGCCACACTCCTGATCTGGGAGTTTCTGCATCTCCATGACTCTTCTTGAAGGGTTGGCTCCAAGATTTGTACCTGCTTTTGAACATCTGAAACTACAGTAGGTTCTTGGCGTGTCCATAATGCCTATGAATTATTGGTTGTGATGATGATTGATTGGTATTTATCTTCTAGTCGTTCAAATTGCTCCTTACAGCAACTGAGGGCACAAGGTAGAGTTTCCATCTCTTGCTGATGGTTGTCTTAGTTTTTTGGTTGGGTTTGTGTTTTTTTTTTTTCCTTCTTTACTGGATCTCCCTTGGCTCTCCTTTGGAGCTTTAATATTTTTTTCCTCATCTCTTTAATTTATTTCCTTGTGATCATGGCTGTCTTCTTATTGTGCCTTGGAGAAAGATGAATCATTGGCCAACAGCTGAGTTTCATTGCTATCAATTGCAGATAATTTGTGCCTATTAATGTAAAAGAATGACAATCTGCACATTCAAGTGTAAAATGTTGCTTATACAGCTTAGGTGGTTTTAATACAGTAAAAAAAATCAGTTTGGAGAGATGAACAATGGATCTCACAATGTCTTCCCTTCACAGTGCATTTTTTTTTCCTAAAGTCTTCCTTAAAAAAGAAAACAACCCTTCTTTTCCCCCTACTCTAGTTTTAAATAACCTGTGAGAAGGGGCTTCCACTACTTCATTTGTGGATTATGCCAATCTGAATGACCTCACTTACCCTCTTCGCAGTTTTATCCCATTGCATCTATTTATACCCTCTTTCTCTTCATTAAGCAATTCCTCTGCAAGCCTGGGAAGAATTAACACCTTAACATTCTGACCAAGTACAGAATGAAAAACACAGGAGAAAAGTCGAGATTCAGATGTATCTAGTACCAAAAACATTGTGTTGGAAGGGCTTTTATTTCATCTTTGTGTAGTGCCTACACTCCTCAGCTTCCCCTCAGCCTAACTTATCTCCTGGCTGGCAGCACAATGCTATTGCTCCTCATTGCTCACTTACGAGGGCTGAGAGCTCTCAACGATGGAGATCCCACTTCTTCCTTGGCTCCCAGCTCCCTCCTGTCTTCCAGTTCTTCTATTTTCCCTCGGGCATTAGTTGGCCAAGCAATGTATATTTAGTTCTTTCATTTTTTTTCCTTCCCCTCCTTCATCTAACCAACCCCTCAATCATTTTGTTGCTTTTCTTCAAAACCTCACAAAATTGTCAGCATCCTGCAGGTTTGTGGCTGTCCAGTGTTGCCCTCAGTCTTCCTCCTCCTGCAAGGCGTGGAAGTTGGGTTTGTTGCCTGACTTTCTGAGGTGTTTCCACTGACGTTGGTACACTGGATTTCGTGAGAAGAGTCCTGCGTGTACTTAAAGGCTTAGAGGGAGAGGTGGGCTACTGAGATGGCAATGCAAATATGTTCATGCTTGGTTTAGAGCAACTCACTCTGAAACAATGTGCTTTTGTTGGAAATTGGCTTTTTCCCTTTCTTTTTGCTCTAATGAGGCAGTGTAAATCACTGCACGGGGATCATGGAGACAAAGGTTGTGTTCCTAGTGCTGTTGGACAGGGCTTTGAGCAACCTGGTCTGATGGGAGGTGTCCCTGCCCATGGCAGGGGGGTTGGACTGGATGATCTTTAAGGTCCCTTCCAGCCTAAATCATTCTATGGTTCTATGATTCTATGAAAGAAGTGGTAATGGACAAGTCACTTGGTCCCTCAGTACCTGTGATGTCAAAGGGTAGGACAAGGGGCAATGTGAGCAAGCTGGAGCATAGGAAGTTCAACTTGAACATAAGGAAAAACTTCTTTACTGTGAGGGTGCCAGAGCATGGCCCAGGCTGCCCAGGGAGGTTGTGGAGTCTCCTGCTCTGGAGACTTTCAAAACTCTGGATGCATTCCTGTGTGACCTGGTCTGGTGATCCTGCTCTGGCAGGGGGGTTGTACTGGATGATCTTTTGAGGTCTCTTCCAACTCCTAATATTCTGTGATACCTCAGTTTCCCTTTGTCTCTTCTGTCTGATGCTCTGGGAACCGTGACTATTGCTCATGGTTGTGTCTATACAAATCTAAGATGGAGGCATAGCCTAAGCACTGCAGGTTCCCCAAATTGCCTGCTTTCTACCCACCCTCTGTGCTCTGTGGTGGGCTTCAGCTGGGTCTCAGCACCCAGAACACCCACCCACAAAGGAGCCATGCTTAGATACCAAGTGATGGCACCTGCAGGACCACCTGGATGATGCCCAACAAAGGAGAGGCTGGCTCAAATCACAGCACCCAGAGAGCAGAGGTGACCTCTTCATGCATGCATGCCTGATCACAGCACAGTGGTGGACAAGTCTGATCCTGACAGCAAGCCCGGGCCCGTGCTGGCTGGTGATGTGGATGTCCCAACACATACATTTACCATCAGCCATCTCGGCAGCAGCCTTGGAACACTGCTGGAATCCAAAGAAGCAATAAATCTGTAGAAGTTATATCCGATTACTCAACAGACCCAATGCGTGTCCCAAAGCCAGGTTGTGCCAGTTCTACTCCTTAAACAAACATGTTTTTAGACTTAGTTAGCCCAGTGTAATCTGTGAAGTCATGAAAGTGAGAACTGGATTCTTTGCTGTCTTATGGAGAAATAGATTTAGGTACCAGTTAACCTCCAGCTTTTGTGCTGGGTTGCACTGAATATACTGGGAGTGACAGAAAAGCAGAGCATGCCTCTCAGAGCCCAGAAAACAATAAGGCTCTGACATATAATAAAAATAATCTGCAAGGATTTAAATTTAGAATATTTGGTCTGGAGTTACCAGGAAGAAACACATTTACAGTAACTTTTGGTACTAAAAGTGCACCTAAGAATAATGAGATATATCCTAAACATAAGAGGTAACTGACAGCCACTATAGTTGGTTCAATAAATTGCAACAGTTTTGTTGGTTTGGTTTCTTTTGTCTTACTTGATGAAACATTTACTGCTGCATCAAAGTTTATTTGGAATTATCCCATGCAAACTTTCTTTTAGTTTTTCTTTTTTATCCCCTCAGTGGCTTGTTTTCTTCACACATGCATTCTTTCTGCATTAGCTGACCGGGCTTAGTCACCTGGTGTCATCCTTGTTCCTTGACTGCACAAGCCAATCTCGTGTCACTGAGATTTGGCTATGAGGTCTTGCAGGGAGGTAGTTCTGACTTGCCCTCCATGAACACCTCAGCAAGCCCATCAGCACATTTGGCAGATGCCTTTGCCATTAAAGTTCAGGCAAAGTGAACATTGAAATCAGAAATATGTGGCACTTGGCCAATCCATCAAAAAAAATCACCACAAATAATCCCAGGTCTATTTTGCAGTACTTTTCCAGCCCTATTCCCTTTTTCTTGGTGATTCATTTACCTATTTCAACATACTATCACTTTAAGCTTCCTCAAAGGCATGCAAAGCCTCTTAATAAATAATCCTGTTATTTCTTATCACGTCTGTCTTTGAACAAGAAACAGGACAAATGGGACAGTGTTCACATTTGAATCCAGGTCAAGATCAGGTGTAGGCTGGGAAATGGTGGTGATGAAGAGCTGTGATGATTGTGGTGTTATATATAAGCTTTGCATTAACTCCCACATGTTTTAGAAGATCTGTGTTTTTAGGATGGATATGAGGCCTGGGGAGGGAGGTGCACAGCAGTAAGGAGGACTACATCTCTCCCTATGTTGTCATGTGTTACCTCTTGCCATAGTATCTGGACACTTTCTGCTCCATGCATTGGCCAACATTGGTAGTTTTCAGGAGAGGCAGGAGCAAGAAAGGACAAGGTGAAGACCTTCAAGTGATGAGGATGGTAAGGACAAATGAAAAAACATGGGAAATCAGAGGGAAACCACCAGATTTCAAAAGTGAACCATTTTATGGGCAATATTTTGGATAGACCTTGCTTAATATTGTGAAAGCCAGTAAAGTTTATAAAGATTGAGATAAGCTAACTCAGAAACAGATAGGTGTTTC
>NW_010191482.1:34642-46978 GCF_000695765.1 Mesitornis unicolor
ATGTCAGGAGGTTTTGGAGAGACTACAGTCAAGAATCCACAGGATTTGGCAACAACCCAGATATGAATGTTTGGTGTGAAGGAGATGGAGGTTCTGAACACGACGCGGGGGTTGTGAGTTTGAGTGTCGTACAAGTGCAGGTTATTTGCAGCAAGGAGGGAAGAGTTTGTGGTGAAAGATAAGGAGGTGTTCTTGTAACTGCGATAAAAGAGTTGGCAGACCCACATCTGGGAAAGAGCAGGAGAGACTCAGAAGGGGAGAGTTACACCTGCTACCATGAATCTGGCTGACATCAGAGGGAACATGATGTCAACAGGAGGGAGAATGAGGATGAGGAAGAAGCACCAGGGCATTTGCAGAACATGCAGAGGGAAGGCAGCAGAAGATACCCGTTCTCTGGCAGTCTGAGGCTATCAAACATGGCATCCATTGCTATGGAGAAGAGCTCGATCTCAACTGCAGCTCAAATAGAGGAGAGGCAGGAGGTGGCTTTTTTAGCTTGTTTTTTTAATGTCAAGGTCAAATCTGGAGTCCTTTAAAGGACCTAAGCCATTCTGTTCATGAAGTTTTGAATGTTTCAATATGAAATTCCTATTTTACTTTATTTTTTTTTAAACAAACATTCTTTCAGATGCTTTGAAAGAGTAAAAGGAAAATAAAGGCAAAGCAAAACTTTTCATTTTTTACCTTCTCATCTTGCAAAAATATCAAAGGAATGCTATTTTAAAAAGTCAGCCCAAGAGGAAATGTGTATTTTTTTCCCCTCTTCAGTATTTCAGATATTCATTTCTGGTAATTCTCTTCCATTCAGTTTTTTGAAAAAATAATTTTTTTAAATGTTCTTTGAAGGGTCAGCCAAAGGAATTCCCCTCCTCTGTGTTAGCATTTCTGGTAATTTAGAGACAGGACACAAGGAGTGATAGACATGTGATGAAACACCCTTATTGTCACATTTGTGTTCATCACCTCGAGCTTCTTTTCCAGACAGTAGAGAGAAATAAAAGGTTTTAAGATAGAGTTCATCTGAGACATCCAGTTCAGGATGAGGCGAATACAACCTCGAAGATACTGTATCTTTCTGGTGACTCTGAAGGAAGCCTGGAGTGACTGTCTCAAGTCAAGACACTACAGTCATCCATGTCAAGCTTGAAGTACCCTGTGCAGCTGGGATATATTTTATAGAATCACTGAATGGTTTGGGTTAGAAGTGACCTTAAAGCCCCCCCAGTCCAACCCCCCATGGGCAGGGACACCTCCACCAGCCCAGGCTGCTCCAAGCCCCGTCCAACCTGGCCTTGGGCACTGCCAGGGAGGGGCCACCCACAGCTTCTCTGGGCAGCCTGGGCCAGGGCCTCACCACCTTCACAGGGAGGATTTTCTTCCTAAAACTAGTCTAAAATATTTGTCCCATGGTGCCCAAGCGTTGGTTGATCCTTGTCCCTGCTCCCTGGTTGCACATGATTTCCCTGACCCTGTTTGGGGTTGAGTAGTTGTGGAGCTATTGTGAAGCCACCTGATCAAACTACCCCACCACAACACTTTGTTCTCCCAGTATGGCCCCAAGGCATCTGGGAAGAGACGTGCCCATAGGAAAGGCCCACCATTGTCATGCAGCTGGCAGTGGAGAGAAAGCATTGTTCCTTCTGCTCCCGCACAGTGCCCAAAAGGAGCAGGTGTTGGGCAAGCGCTAACCCCAAGAGATCTCATGAGCTGCAATGAGTCCTGCTGGCTCATCTGATCTGGGAATCTGGCACTGAGATTCAATAGATGGGGAAGAGAAAGAACAACCTATTGTGTTCAATGTGTAGGCAAGCAAAAATTGCAGAAATCTCCAAATTTAGACTTTGGCCAGGGTACTAGTGTTAGCAATGCTACCCTGGATGAGAGGTCAAAAGTTCTGCTGACATGAATTAAACTCAAGAATAAGTAAAATTGGAAGGATGTAGATCTTGGGGGTAGAGCAAAAGTAGCAGAAAGGGCAGGATCACTAATAAACAAAAAAGGAGGACAATGATTCAAAACTGGCTGAGTTACTGAACACCTTTAAAAAAAAATCTCTCATAAAGAAGAAAACTATAGGAGAGTAGTTTGGACAGGATTTAGAGTGAGGAAGGAAGTCACTATAAAAAATCATAATTGATCAAGAACAAGTGAAGGAATCCTTGAAAAATTTGGAAAGCACATAGGTCAGCTAATCTTATCATGTTGGCACATTGTACATTAGAGAACGAATTGAGAAACCAACTGTATTGCTTCCCAAAGACAACTGATGCTAACTGGGATGAATAAAGGAGAAAGAACTGGCCTAATATATCTGATTTTTGGAGTTTTTTTCTCCTTCTACTCAGAGTCAAAAGGAGAAGTCACTCCATGTGAGACATTGTGTCATCTGATATAATGGAACACATGTTAAGGCAGAAATAAGTACGCAGCTGTGTGGCACAAGAACTGTAGACAGAAGGCCAAATAAATCCACAATGCCAGAGAAACTTGACTGCTTCTACTGATTATCAGATTTTATGCAGTGCTTAATTTGGCTTGGAAAATTATTCCAAAGGGCTTTAGAAAATAGGTTGTTGAGTGAATAAAAGCCATACACAGATTTAGCAATGAACAGTGAAAAAGTGAGAAAGTGTATATGTGTTGAAATGTGGAGGGATCTAGATGTGATTTAATATATTTTGAAATAATTTTGAAGAGTGCAAAAAGCACATTAATGAAAATCAAAATTGATAATCATTTGGAAGGAACTGAGGGCACCAGAAAAGAAAGAGAAATGGTATAAAGGAGCCTAGAAATGTTATAAATGGTCAGAAAAAATAGGTCCATTCTGGAAAAAGAACAAATGTCACATATCGAATGTTTAATAATATCAAGTAAATGTTTTCTTAGAAAAGTACAATTATGAAATGATGGTGATGTAGAAGAGTTTAACTTGTGCCTTATGGCAGATGGAAACACTAGGATGCAAATACTTGTTTTGGTGCATATGTGTGTAGCCCCATGTTGAACTCGGGGGGTACGTGCAATGAAGTGCCTGTGTATTTGCGGAGTTGGGCACTGTCCTGAGGAAGGCAGCTTGGAGTGGGTTTGCATGGAAATTGGGAAAAAACCCAACTTCCAACATCTATAGTTGTTGGAACCTACTGCAAGTTTCTTCTCTAGCTGCCAAGTCCAGATCCAGCTGCAGATCAAAACCTTGTCAAAGCTTGTGGTGACTTTGTTGGTTCAGTAATTGGTTCCCAGGTGCTACATTTTGGGCATGCCTTGCCTCAGGTCCTTGTTTTTGTGCATATTCCTAGTTCTCCAACTGATCACTCTGATCAGCAGGTATGCTTTCCTGGATGCTCACATAATCAGCTTTGCTCAACCTCTTTCTTCATCCCCCTTTACAGACAGGAAGACGAGGAAGCTAAGCTTGGGTTGTTAAGAGGAGTAGGTGTGTGTGAGCTAACCAGCCTAAGAAATGTCAACTGGTTGTCTATAAAACTTCTTCTGCGCTTGAGCTTCTATAACCTCCTTGGAGATGGGAACACCTTGGAGGTGGAGGACCCACCTTGTGTGGCTGTCATCACATAATCAAGGGGCGTGCACTACAGACAGTCTTCATGAGAAGACGAAGGGTCTGCTGATACTCAGCCCAACCCATATTTAATCCCTGTGATACATACATGTTCTTGTGATGTTGTTCCTTTCATGTAGTCAGTTGTGTAAATTCTAGATTTCTGGCCCAAAACTTAGCAAGCTGCTCTGATCTTGCCATGCTGTCACCTCCAGCTGATGCAATGAACAGCACATCTGTTTATGGGATTCCTGGCACAAACTTGCAGATTGCTTGGACATAAAACTTCAAAGCACCTCTGCCTCTGATTTCTTAAGCCTTCGTTTTCAACTTAGGAAAGGCAAATTCTACATTTCTTTAGCAAAGGAAAAACCAATCCTCTGTTAGGTCTTCTCATTAATGACCTCATTAAAGAACTCATTCATGTTTATAAATTTGTAAAGGTTGAGTGTCAGGAGGAAGGAGCCAGGGTCTGTTCTGTGATGTCCAATGACAGGACAAGGGGCAATGGGAGCAAGCTGGAGCATAGGAGGTTTAAGTTGAAGAGAATGACAAAGTTTGTCAGTGTGAGGGTGCCAGAGCATGGCTCAGGCTGCCCAGAGAGGTTGTGGAGTCTCCTTCTCTGGCGACATTCAAAACCTGCCTGTTCCTGTGTGACCTGCTCCGGGTGATCTTGCTCTGGCAGGGAGGTTGGACTGGATGATCTTTTGAGGTCCCTTCCAACTCCTAACATTCTGTGATTCTCTGTTCTTTTCGGTGGAAGAATGCTTTAATTTCACAGTGGGCTGTGATTGCAGGATCCTAGAGGAGCTATTACAGTGTGATTGTATTGAGGATCTTGGAGAACTGATGGGAGACAACAGGATACGCAGGGGAAGGAACAACAAACAGATGCAACCATGTCCCTGTCTCTCTGCTCATCAGGAGAACATAATAAATGCTCTGTGTGTCGTCCATCATCTTATGTTGTACTCATGTACAACTATTCTTGTACTTCCTCCTAAGCAGACAGCAAATCTCACAACTCGGGAGTTTGAACAAAGTCTCAGTGTAGAGCTGAGGACTCAACCTTAGCCTGCTCTGGGGTCCCAATCCTGTAACCAGGACTTCACGGCTCAGTCTCTGTTTTCTGAACTGCTACTGGTACCACAAGCTTTGGTCTTCAACTTCATTATTGCACGTTATTTGCATGGTGGGGGTGACTTTTGGCATAGAAGTAACATTTCTCAACTGTATTTTATCTCAGGTTCTTAATTTAAGTCCATGAAGACTGATGTATCAACTGTAGAGACATTGTCTTTAGAATAAATTCTTTCAAAAGCAAAGAACATTGAAAAAACCCTATTTATTAGCAAATTCAGAGGCTTTTCTTTCTTCGCACCAGTGGTTGATGGCTGAAAACCTAATTAGATAATGCATCTAGAATAGCAGGGAGATTTGCTGTAGGTGAATCTCATTCCTAAGACTAATTCTTATCTTCCAGAAAGCTGGGCTTCTTGATTACCTAGGTTAAGTGCAATGTAATCCTCCACATTGAAATAGCTAGAAATACAACTTGGGATACTGTGCTTTGAAGATTGACTTGTTTCAAACTGATGTGGACCCAAATGAAGAAAAACCAGTACATTCTTTTAAAAAAAAAAAAAAACCCACACAAAAAAACACCACAAACAAAACCCCCATCGAAGCCGCCCTAAACCCCAGGACAACAACAAAAAATCATATCTACTAAGATCTTCCTCACATTTATAAATTAATATTTAATTTTCTTAGAAGAAAATCCAGTAATCACAAAAGGGAAGAGCTAACAATGTTAAAGAGAGGTTGGGTAAAACATCTCCGATTATGGAACAGTTTAGTTTGCTACAAAGGATGGATCACATTAAACAGACACTTAGCTGGGTCTTAATTTTCATATGAACCTGAGCCAAAAGCGTGCAGACAACCTTTGGAGAAGCTGCCTTACCCTTGAAAATCACAGAATAAACTAGATTGGAAGGGACTTTGGAGGTTCTCTGGTCCAACCACACACCCACAGACAGGTCCAATAGATCAGGGTGCTCAGCTAAGTTTTGAATATCTCCAGAGTTGGCTGTTCCTCCACCTCTTGGGTCCCTGTCTTTGATCACAGTCATGAAGAATTTTTTTTTAATACCTAAATCGCATTTTGCATGCGGCCACTTGTGTCTGCCACATCTTAGCGCTTTACTATGCACTTCTAGGAAGAGTCTGGCTCTCTATATACCATACCTATATCATGTCCTAGGTACTTACAGACAATGATATGAATGCTTCCAAGTCTTTTCTCCAGGTTCAGCAATGCTAGTGCATTTGTCCTCCCCCTGCACATCATGCACTTCTATTTTGCCCTGCCGTCTTGGTGGTCTTTGTTGGACTCACTCCAGTATGCCAGTATCTTTTTTGTACTGTGAAGTGTGAACCTGGACAAAGTGAACAGATGTGCTCTCAAAAGAGCCAAGCAGAAGGGAGTTATGACTTCTCTTGGACTGCTTAGGACACTCTTGCTAATACACTGCAGTATGTGAATGGTGAGTTTGCATTTTTGCATGCGGTTTTTCTGTCTCTGACACATGGTTGGTGTTTTCTCCTCCTGAGGGTCCTGTTAGCTAATTTCTCCAGCTTTTCAACGTCCTTCCGAATGACAGTCCTGCCCTACAGCACATCAGTTTGGTGTTACTGAGGAACTTTCTGAAGGTGCCCTCTGTCACCATCTGTTAATAAGGATTTTGGCCAAGTGCTGCCTTTCCCCTGTCATCCCAGCCCTAGGGCCCTGACAAGAACAACCTGTCTGTTATAGTGTTATTTTGGGTGGGATTCCATCCAGATCATAGGCACAAACACCAATATAAGGGTTTGGGAAAGTGCATACTCCAAGAAAGGAGCTTGAGAGAATCTAACATTGTACTTGTTTCTGCTCAGGAGCCTGACTACCCTTACCCTTAAGGAATAGGACATGGACACAGTAGAGCTTAATAGAGGAGATATCCATACAGTAAATTCGCACCTGAATCCCAGAAGAGAAGGAAAATAAATAGATGACCTTAAGCGCAATGAGTCCAAACCCTCCTAGATGGATGTGCCCATGATCCTATCTGAAAATGGTTAAGGAAAACAGTATAAGATCTAGGCATCATCAAATCCAGGTTGTTTTTAGCACAGAAGAGAGAAACTTGCATCTCCAGCATGCCTTCTTGCTTACTGGTCCAGCGGTGTGGTTCAAGGGATGGTCGCAATGGGTGCAACTACTAACGCAGTGTTCTACCAAGTTTTGCTTTTATTTAGCACCAACTCTAGTGAGAATCTGAGTGAAGAAAAGCACAGTGATTTAAGCCATGGAATAGAATGAGAATGACAGCTATCAGAAACCTCTTTTCCAAACAATGGAAATGCTTCTATTTTTTTTATAAATAGAAAATCTCATCTTTGTTATTTTCCATACAATACTTTGGCTTGGTCAGACCATAAATACTCCTTGTTAATAAGATTGCTTTGACACTTAATGTATATTTTTTCTGTCTCTAAGAGGGCACAGAACAAATTGAAATGAGCCTTTTTGGGGAAGCATGATTAGTTTACAAAATGCTGGTTCATCTTTCTTGCCAGAAACTCCCACCTTTTCTGGGAAAAAATTTCAGATGGAATAATCTTGTTCGTGATTTCCCTAGAATGCACACCTGGATTTTTCAACCAGCCCATTCCACATGTTAACAGTGACCTGTAAATTTTTATTCTATCTGAAAGAAATTACTAAAAATGGAAGCTATTATTACTCGTATTGTAGAAGAGAAACCTCAGATATTAAAAGTCTAGTGTGAGAGAACAGAAGGTGAAGGCTGATGTGAAGAGACTTGCTATGGATGTTCTGGGAGTCCTAGGACATTTTGATTGCCCAACCACATGGTCACAGAGCTGCCCCTGTATGAATTTTGATAACAGAAGTTTGATGGAGTTTAGAAGTGTGTGATTTGCCTGTCTGCTATGGTTTAGTCTTTCTGAGGTGTCATTTTGAACAGTGATAGGAAACTGAAAAAGAGGGGCCAGCCTGCCTGGCACAGTCCTGATTGAACAAAATGGGCTCCACAAGGGCTTCAGTCTTTCCCATGAATGGGTTTCTACAAATTATCATTGAATCATAGAATGGTTTTGTGTTGAAAGTGATCTTAAATCTCCCCCAGTTCAAACCCCTGCCATGGGCAGGGACACCTCCCACCGGATCAACCTGGTCTTGAAGTATTTTCCAGTGGAGCTGCTGACCCCTTATAGTAGATGCAAGCCCACAGAGAGCTCATTTTGTTCTTCTGGATGAAGGATCCCACAGGAGTTACCTCTGGACCCTGAAAGCTGTGTTGTCCACAGGTGGAAAATCAATGTGCTATAGGAAGGACCAGGTAGGAGTTTGAACACTAAACTTACACTTGTAACATTCACGTTGAGGATCTGAGATGTAAAATTTGCTGAACCTATTCTTGCAGGATCCCCAAATCTCTGCCCTTCCAATATATGCCCTGTATGACTCTGGTCTCTTTGCAAGTAATCGCTTACTGCAGAAGAAGCTGCTTAGTGCTGTAAGCACAGTGGTGCACAGGTACAATGGTTCTGTAAGTAATGAGCGAATATTGCTAGAAAGTAGGAATTCCAGTCCATAGAAAAGTGGGGTTTGCCGCTGATTTTGTACTTGAATCCAAGTGACTGATTTTTATTGTTATGTGTGCGTGTGTTTTCTTGGCAAAGAGGAAGTGTGAGAGAAAGCAGGAAGGCTCTCATAGATGAATTAGGAAAGAACAAGTAATTTCCCATCATTTATCATTTACAGGTTGCTTCTCTATCCTTATTTCATGCCCAAATCCAGCTGTTGAGTATTTGTCTGAGAATCTAACTTTGACATCTGCCATGAACTTGAAAATATTTGGATTACAACTCACCAGACTTTCCTGCTAAGGTAACATTTCACTGAAAAATGGTTATGAATCTAAGCCATCTATGTCTCAAGTAAATGACTACCAACCAGCTGAGAAATAGCAAACATATACACAAATCCTCAAGAGCTACCACCATCTTTGCACTGGTTCTGTTGATTTCCCTGGAGTTACCCAAAAGTTAAAACTGATTCCAAAGCATGGTTGATGGGTTGATGAATGGGATGGCTCAAGGAAATTGTCCAGATCCCTGCAGGCAAGAGGAAGATGTTACCTTTTTGGCCTTGACTGCATTCGCATTTATACTGGTATGATTTGAGAAGAGTGTCACTGAGTCAGATTTATACCTGAGTTACGTGGGCGCAAGCAGGAGAAGGATTGGGCAAATTGTGCCTAAAGCCCCTGTGGATTTGCGATCATTCTCCAGCAGCTTATGTAGCTTTTCTTTCTATCCTTAGCAACACAGTCCTGATTAACCCTCCAAGCTGTGATCAGTCATTTTGAGGACAGGTTGATTGACAGCACGTAACCTGCTAACGCTTTTCCCTGTGTTGTCCAGTGTATTAGAACCTGGACGTTGTTGGTTGGCTGTGTTGGGGGTTTTTTTATTATTATTTGGCTGATTTGTTTTTAATCTCTTGGATATTCTATAAGAAAAAGTCATCCTGAGCAAGAGGCATGAAGTATTTCAATGTAAGTACAAAAATATGCATTGAGACTCCTCTGTTATGTATCTAATAAGATGCATTTGGGCAAGATGACCGTTCTTGTTGCCTTGCCAAATACACTGTAGAGTCCTCTTCCTGTTCTGAAACTTCAAATGTGTAATACAGAACTTCTCCCTAGGAGAGTTATTTGTATTTCATGCAAGGTTTTTTAATAAGGCTTTTCCTTCACGTTATATATGGCTTCATAAGAGCAGGTCTGACAGACTGTCTAGGCTTGGGTGGGTAACCAACTCTGACACCCAAAACTTAAGGGATAATGTTCCTTAACACTGGTGACCCCTCAATGGTCTTGTGAAATTATTCCTGAAGAAAATTAGTGTTGAGAAAGTATATTATGATTTGTCTTATATTTTAAATTTTATACTTCTTTCAATATGATTCAGCAGCTTCAAAGAAGTAGAATAAATCCTTGGGAAGCACTTGGATTTCTGGGGGTGCAGCCAGCATGTTGTGGACCATCGTTGGGTCAGGGACTGAGATTTGTGTGAATAATGGGTTTGTTTGGAAATTATGCTGCCTATGTCTGAAAGTTCTAACGTGAGACTCATGGAGAAAAAGTTAGAGCCACCTTTTGGAAAGCTGTTAATAAATGAGATTTTTTTTTTCCTGGAAGATAGAGTGATGGATTGACCTTTAACTGGAAACTAAATAAGTGAATAATTGCTTGGCGAAATATGTGCGTGGAAAGAATAAATCATACTGAAATCTTTGTCAGTGTGCATGGATATAAAAAAGCAGAGATTTGTCAAAAAAGATAATCTTTCAAATGCCTAGTGTCTTTTCTCACCTAGCCCAGGATAAACTTACATTTATTGCAGGAGTGAGTTTACTGTAGTAAAAAGTGTAAAAATATTTCACTTGAGAGTAGCATAGGAAGAAAATAAAGGGTTTGTTCTAAAATCCAGAGAAAATCAGCATTTACAGCTTCTTGAATGCTGCAACTCTGCAAATCAATGGCAAAATTTCCCTTAATTACAGTGGTCACAGAACTAATCCTCCAAAGAGTAATTTGAGAGTAGAACAACTATTTTCTTGAAACTAGAACTTTAATCTGCTCCTGCAGAAAGTGCTACAAGGAACACACTGAAGGAAACATGTCATTAAAAATACATTTATTGCTTTCTAACTCATTCTTGCAAGAGGTTTTTCTTTGAAGTTGCCATAATAAACTGCTATCAACTAAGAACGTAATTTGGAAAGGAAATTGGATGTAGGTGCTTGTAGCCAGAACCACCTACAAGACAAGCTACTGCATTCTTTTCTGAAAAATCAAATGGTTTGCTCAGAAATAATGGGAGCAGTAACTTCGGATCAGAAGATGATGCCTCTAAATGCCATTTGAGAGTCTCTATTTAAGTCTGAGCAATTAACTCATCTTGAACTGTGGAATCATATTCATGAAACAGACATTTATCATACTCATTACAGCCAGGATTTTAGCAGTTGTAAAATGTGTTATGTTTTCTCTTTTTATCATGTCAAAATTACAGCATCTACTTTTATGGCATAGTAGTTTCTTTCCATGTGGGCTCTGAATTTTTTAGTGATTGACTTCCAAGACAGTGCATTTGATAAGAGCAAGCAAGAAATAGTAGGGTCCAGTCTCTTTTCCATTTGTCTCCATCATGGAAAAAACTTTAAAAACCCCTGTGTTCCAAAAGATGAGTTTCAACATCCAGACTTAAACAACAAACTCAACTTAGCTTTAAAACTTAAGAAGACCAGGCACCTCGACACAAATTGGAGGTCTCCCCACACCTGTGCTTACCTCAAATCAATTCAGATTTTCCCACTGTTTAGCTGAACCAACTTTTGTAGCTCTATTTGAGGTCTTGCAATATTTCTTACCGTATTTGTTTGTGTAACTGCCATGGATTTTGGCAGAGAAGTATTTCAGTGTAAGTACAAAAATGTGCATTGAGACTCCTCTGGTATGTATCTATAGAAAGATGTATAGTAGAGAAACCAGGCTTCTCTCCTCCTTAGTACTCTCAGGAGTGGCTGTGTACTACAGTGTGCAATCACTACACGAACAAATTCAGTTCTGTTTTGTTTTTCGTTATGCGCCAGCTCACAGGGTTAAAGGGTTACATGAGAAACTCAGCTCTCTGGTTGTAAAAATAAAACCAAAGTAATCACTGGCTCTGATAGTTTCAGAGGAAACCTCAAAAATATAAGCAAGGAAGACACAAAACTCAAAAGAACACGAATACAAAAATATCAATTTCTGTGGGTTTTGCTTGGGGTCTGACTCATGCCTTTTGTGCCTCAGGGGCGCCTAACACTGACTGAATTCTCATTGGCATCTACAGAACAAGGATAGTTTAACTGTGAGGATCAGGGTTACGGCTACTCTTCCTGCTGTGTTTCCTCATGTCTACCCAAGCCAGTGAGTTGGTAACTCCATGGGACAAGGTCTGCTCTTGATCTAGCAGAGATGGTAAAACTCTTGTGAGGAAAACAAACTTTGTTTCCCTGCTAGTCAGTCACTGATTCTGCATGATTCAAACAAACCCTACTTTATTTTTCCTTCTCTTGTAGTTACCTTTAAACAAGAGGGATGACTCAGGTGCCTGCTGACTACCTGTCGACCACTGGCTCCTACAACTATGACCAGCCCCTTCCCCCCGTGGCTCGGACAAGCGCTGTCACCAAGGTACCGCCAGCCAAAAAAATAACCTTCTTCAAGAGCGGAGATCCTCAGTTTGCAGGAGTCAAGATGGCCATCAACCAGCGGAGCTTCAAGAGCTTCAATGCGCTCATGGATGACCTTTCTCATCGGGTTCCACTGCCTTTTGGGGTACGGACCATCACCACCCCACGAGGAATACATTGCATAAGTGAGCTTGACCAGCTGGAGGATGGAGGATGCTACCTTTGCTCTGACAAGAAATATGTCAAGCCTATTAGGATTCCTTCTGGGGGACACAGGCCAGGCCCTCCACGAAATGGTCGTCCCTCCAGTACCTTGAGAAGGGCAACTCAGGAGGGCAGGCTTGAAGATTATTCCACACCTTTCACTCAGCATGGCCCCCGAATACCCAAGAAAATCACTCTGGTTAAGAATGGAGAAAGCAGTTTTCGTCGCTCAATCATCTTGAACCGCAGG
>NW_010191482.1:47009-98488 GCF_000695765.1 Mesitornis unicolor
AGGAGTTTCAAAACACTCCTGGATGAAATTTCAGAGATCCTGCAGTTTCCAGTGAAGAAGCTTTACACTGCTGATGGGAAGAAGGCAAGTATCTCTGATACCTTGTGCTGGTCGGTTATTCTAACAGATATTATTGCATCAGTATTTGCATTCCCTGTGATGCAAATCCTTTAGCTCATGGGCCAATAGCCTACCCACACTACCTTAATCCTTTGGGCTTGTGTAGGTAGTGTCACGTCATTTACTTCCCCATCAGTTACTGAACGGATTATGTAGAAAAATCTTGTTCAACCATTCAAGAACTTCATACATCAGATATCGTTTGGGGTCAATAGGAGGCAACTTCTGACAGAGGTCCAAAAGCAAAACATTTTGCAGCTGGATATAAAACCCCTAAATAATCTTCTAGTAATGGAGTTTTCCACCTTCTCTAGGCAGGTATTCCAACAATCACTTAACATTTCTGTACCTAAAAACTGGAAATTCAACAGAATAAGACAGCCCTTAGGTAGCACCTTGTGGTTTAGTAGTCCCTAACAGAACAGCGTCCTGATCGTGAGGTGGGATCCTCAGCATTACAGTAATATAACTAATGAATGCATAAGTAACTACAGTATAAGTGGGATCAGGAGATGCATTTGTGTTGACAATTTGGTGAATGTGCCAATTGGGGTGGACTATTATAATGAATTCAGGGCATGACAACTCTTTTTTTCGTTTTGTTACCAAGGGAATTTCCTGACAAACCTGAGATTCTCCTGACTTCTTCTCCATCTCTTTGTAACATAGACTAACTTGTACTTCCATTTCTTGTGATGAGGTCTGACATGTTAGCCTGACTTGTCCCTGGCCATGCAGCTGAGTGGAGCAGTTACCTGTTCCTCACCACATTTGCCACCTTTACAGTGCCATGTGCCAGCTCCTCAGTGGTGATGTTACAGCCATTTGTAGTGTCACTTTCTGAACAAAATGTCTGAAATGGCTTGGATTCAAATGACCCAGTATCCAGGAGGGGGAAAAAAATGAGAATATATTTAACCCACATAGTTTCGACCTGGCACAGGGACAGGAGCGTGCAGCTATGAAGGCAAGAGGAAGGGGGTAATGGTGCCTTAATCCATCTCTCCCAGTGAAGACAACATCTCATATCATAGTGCTATTTGCTATGCCTCTAAGAGAGGGAACTTAGCTGTGGGCAACCTGAGTATGGCCTACAAGAAGCAAAATAGATAATCCATCTCCTCAAACTTTATGGTCAAGATAAGCAAGCTGGGCACCCTACTGTGGGATTCATCTTCTCTAAGTATGTCTAGAGTCTGTGCTTCTCCTAATGAGAGAGCAGAAAAATATGGCTTATGTGTAGGGGACCACTGTAGACAAGATGAATCCCAAGCTCTAGGGTATTTCAGCTGTCAGTGGAAAGAAATAGGCACTTTAGACAGCTACTTTTCCAGTAACTGTCCAAATGACTGCAGATAACTGCAGCTGGATGTCAGATTCAGCTACCTGAATGTCAGTGTCTAAATGTTTCTGTAAGTGAGTTAAGTGGCTAAGCTCCCACATAGCTGTTGAGACTAAGCTGACAGTCCATTTAACTTGGAGCTGGCCAAAGATAGGTGTTAGTTCTTCTTTTTCTAACTTCCATCACTTTATTTGCAAGGGGAAGTTTGCTGGGTACCACAGCTACAACAACACTACTAAATTAAAAAGTGTTAGAGCAGGATCTCATCCTTCTCTTCTCCATTCAGCTAATTTCTTAACATCTTCCCTGGTTTGGTCTTGGCCCACACTAACAATCTCCCCATAGGTTAGAGTTAGGACCTGGGACCATCCACCATAGGTGGTTTGGATGTGGACAGCCTGCATTTGAGCATCTAGGCTGCTTCAGTTGACCTCCATTCTGAAGAACAGGGTCTGGCACTGCTTGCTTTACTATGACAAATGCAGCCAACTCAAAAATGAAAAAAGCCCAAACAAACCTTACCCTGTTGCCAAGATGTGTTATAACCTATGGAGAAGTATTTTATTTTGTCACTGATTTCTTTAGTTTTCAAGTCTTGGACTCCTGTTCAGTCTGTGTAGAGACTATAATCCTGTGCAGTGGTAGCAACTTCCTCTTTACTTCTTCCATTTTTGAGATTTTTGGCCCATTTCTCTAAAGAAAAGATTTGCCTCCTACTTCTTGGTGCAGTCTTAATATTCTCCTTGTGGTTCTTAAGTGAGTTTCCCACAATTTTCCTTTAAAAATCATCTAGTCCAGCCCCCCCTGCAATAAGCAGGAACATCTTCCACTAGATCAGGTTGCTCAGAACCCCATCCAACCTGACCTTGAACACTTCCAGTGATGTGGCATCATCAGCTTCTCTGGGTAACCTGTTCCAGTTTTTAACTGGAATAGCAATATCTTCATTATTCAACCTCAGTCTTTCTTTCCATATGAAGACATGCCATAATCTTTTATATTTTCAGCTCTGCAGTGGTGGTCATCCTGTCTAAAAGTCTCCATTCTTCCACAGTCCAATCTCATCCCAACGTGCCAAGACGTGGCAAGACATGACTAGAATGACACGGGTGTTAACTGACCATAAGTTGTCACTATTGAGTGTTTGAAGCTGATGGCATCTGCTAAGTTTTACACATTAACATCTATGCTGACAGTTTAAGTGTCAAACTATGTAGCTCTTTTCAGGAGACAACATTTCAACAGCTTTGTCACTTGTTTGCATCCCCGCTCCCAATCCAGCCTTTGTTTCTGGAAATGGTTCAGCCCAAGCTGCACATGAACATCACTTGAAAAGGTATTGATGCTCTTTGCTGCAGCTCTATTATCTTCTCCGGCATGATGAAGAGTTTAAGATTATCCTCTATGTAGTGATAACAATATTCTTTTTAGGATATTAAAAATTTCATTGCCATCTTGTCAATAGGCATTTCATCTTCTGTACCTTATTAATTTCACTTTTGCTCCTTTTATTCCTGTGTAGAATATCCCAGTTTTAGGTGACTGTGGGTTCAACCTGATCACTGCTAGCAGCTTAAACATTGCTAAGAAACATGTGATTATTCATATCTTTTCTGGGGAATCTTTTAAAGGGATTTTTTTGGCCATTCTTAATTTCAATCGTTTACCTTTTGCTTTTTAACTGTTCCTCACTTCTCACTCAGTGGTCATTCCCATTAGGATTTTCTGAAGCTGCTATCCTAGTCTTGGGCGAGAAACATTTAAACCACAAAAAAGTCACCCCCTTTTGTATTTTTCATAAGGATTCTCTAAACCATTTCTGCTCTTCTCTCTAAGTTTTCTTGTCCTACCTTGTCTTCAAGGTCTCTGTTCCCTATACACCGTTTGGTTTGTCCCAAAGTTTACAGCTGATACTAATGGATTCTTTGAGGAGTAAAAATGATGAATTTGTCACACAAATTGGGGAATTTCCTGAAATAGCCTCCTTCAGCTGGTGTTGAAGATTACTTTTGACTGTGCGTCTTGCCTTTATACTTACATTTGCATTTTCTGTTAGAGACAATGAAAACAAGCCTCCATTCTTCCATGGCTATTTAAAGGTATCTGGATACTTCGTGTTTCTTGGATATTGCCTTGTTTCTCATATTATTCTCTTTGAATAATAATTGAAATTATCTTTTAATAATTTTGTAAACTTCTTTTATCGCAAGTGTATGTTGATTTTTTTTTCAAGATTTATTACAAAGGCCACTATTTCTAGGGAAGAGGGCTAGGATTGAGGGGAACAGTGACTTTTGATATTCATTCCCATGATTTGACAGATCAGCTGAGTAACAGTAAGATTAATTCTTAAGCAGTGCATCTACTGCTTGGTTGACTTCGTATTTGTCTGGTTTAGAGTAGCATAATTCACAGCATTTAATAACAGGTTCACAATGTCTCTTTTGCTGCTGGTTTATCTTGATGTCTTGAAAAATGAACACAAAAAAGGAAAAAATCTCCTCTCCTGGTGAATCGATCTCTTCCATCAACAAAAGTGCTATTCATAGACCTGACAGTGTTGTCCCTTCAATCTCCTTTTGTTTTCTTCTACTATATCTCCAGATCTAACCTCACATGTTAAGATAAGTTAAATCACCTCTGCATCATAATGTATGGTTGGCACATAGTATCTCAGTGGCTCTGTTTTTGTATCTTTACCATTTCGTTGAGTAAATCCAGAACACTTCAAAATTACAACTCTTTGGTTTCCTATTAAACACATGTAACAGGCTTGTAGGGTTTTATTCCTTTCATGTAATATTGATTTGAAAAAGCAGAGAAAAGCATTTTCTTCCTTTCGCAGTCTACCAAGTCCACAGATGTTTCCAGTAAACCTCTAAGTTTAATTCAATGATAATTCACAAGGAAATAAACTTTTTGGACTGCAAATCTTGCTGGTTTTGCACATCAGTGTGTTTTCTTCTCCAGACAAAACTAATACCATTTATTTTTATAGCACTAATTTTTTCTTTTTTGTTTTCTTCTTTCTCAAAACGACTTTAGTGTAAGGTTTTACATGAAAAAGAAGAAATGCTAGTGATTTCACAGAATCATAAGCTCATAGAATGGTTTGGGTTGGAATGGACCTAAAAGCTCATCCAGTCCAACTCCCCTGCCATGGGCAGGAACAGCTCCCAACAAACCAGGCAACTCAAAGCCCTGTCCAACCTGGCCTTGAATACTTCCAGAGAGGGGGCATCCACAATTTTGTGAAGTCCATAAACTGAACATTTTAGCTCTTTTTCATAGAACAAAGTCAGAAGAACATTATAGGCGGCTATGCAGAATCCTGATGCGGATGAAGTTCATAGTAAAACCAAAGGTGGTGGTTTAATGTCAAGATCCATTGGAGGCCAGCAGAGCTCTTGCTTTTCTGATCACTCTTATTTTGTTGTTATTTTGTCTTTTTTTGTTATTTTGCTTATTTACCTCTCACATATTTTCAAAATTGTACTTTATGATCTTCCTAGGAAAGGTCAATCTATTTGCTGGTTGTTTCTTCTGTGGCCCAGATGATGGGACCTTCATTGCTATTAGCCTATAACGATTATGCAAAACTCAGGTCAGTACAAACAGTGATTGACTGGTCCCTATTCCAATGTTAGTATAAATCCAGAGTGGTTCTATTGGTATTTACACTTTTTCATTCTTGCTCTAAATCCTGAAGCCTTGAATGAGATGAAACCAGTGTTTTTACTCTTAAACATCAAGCAGACTGCTTACTGGGAAGGAAGAGCTAGTCCCACTGAAGTGAATAGGTGTTTAGGTATTTGGGCACTTATTTCAGCAGGGCAAGGAGTCCCTTTTCCCAAACTAACCACAAATGTTGTAAGTTTCTAAATCAAAATAATAATTTTGATTGAGATCATTTTTATTTTATTTTAGCTTGGAAAAATCAGTTAAATTTTCAGCAAGTAAAAAGTTTAAATCATAGAGTTCTTTTCAGGTCAAGGCATTTACTTACTGTTTTCCAGGGGTTTAACTGGAAATAGTGCCCAAATAGAGAAATCTGTTATTTAGGTTAGCATTGACATGCCATTAACTTGCCAGTGAAATTTTGTTGGTGTAAATTTGGACACTAAAAGATAGACAGGCCTGGACTTAATTTATCTAAATTTTATCAGCTTATTAGGCATTTAGGATGGGGAATAATTTTGCTTGTTGACCTCTCTTTATTGACTATTGAAGACTGGAAGACTGCTTCAGAGGAGTCACCTAAAATTAGGAGGAATTAACTCAGGCCCAAATTTTCATACACTTATTTCAAAGTACTACAGATATTTAAATGTTAGCCAACATAAGACACGAGACTCTACATCTGATCACTTAGCTGATGAGACTATTGAAAGTGGCAGCTCTCCTACTTTTTAATAGGGACATCAGTTCTACACTAAAATGAGCCAGGTGTGTTACTAAGAGCAGATATAGATTATCTTCTCCATCAAATGGACTTTCACCTCTGTTCTGGGAAGTTCTTATACAACCCAGTGAATTTTCCTTCTCCATGGTCTAAACCAAGAAGAGTGCACCTATGTGGATATCCTCATCTCTGGAGATGCAAGAATTCCTCTGGGTGCAAAGAGGCAGAAAGAGATCATAGAAAGCCCAGAAATCCTCACGGCAATTAAACTGTAAGAAATGATGTGTAGGATTACATGACAGCTACTGCACAACAAAAGAGGATTTCCCTTGCAGATGGCAATTATCCAGGGTCCACCAGCTGAACAGTCATTAAGACTTCGTTAAGTCACAGGAACCCAGCAAGATGACTATGTGTCTAGTCACAGATGTCCTGATTTCTGCACTTACTCTTGAATCACTAAGCCTTCCTTTTACTGACTGTCTTAAGTTAAAGCAACATCAAAAATAAATTCTTCCTTAAATCCAATACTCATGCTTGTATGGTTGAAACCACATTATGTTGTGGCAAATAGTCTACATAGTTTATGGCTACTGGTGGCAATTACTATGAGCTTCTCAAATGGGATGTGGCTAGTTTTATGTTTGTTGGAGTCAGGCCAAGACTTAGATGTTTTTTTGCTTGGGCTGACCGTAAGTTGTTATATTTAATGACTGAATCTGATCCAGTTTGTTATGTAGAAAGGCAGAGTAGATGACCAGAAAGACTCTCTTTTGCCTTAGACTCTACAAGAGAGAACATTGCAGAATGAGTGCTCTGTGCAACCATATTTCCTTGAGGGATCAGAGAATTACTGTGTGAGTTAATCAGGGGAGCAATCATGAGTTAAGGAATGCTTCCTCAGGCACCACTTAAAAAGCTTAGTTATTAGAAACTCCTTGGGGTAGGGACCCTCATTTTTCTTCTGTTTTTGTATAGAGTTTGGAATGAGACAGAGTAGATATTGTGGCAAGACTAACCATCCTGGGTAAAATCAAGCCATCTTAGTCATTGGCCAGCTGTAGCAGGCTTGGAGAAAGACAGCAGGGCACATATGAACGGATTCTTTTTCTCAGTGCATGTTCCCAGTCTCCAGCAACCCGTAGGCTAAGATCTTCCTAAGCCAGAAGTAGCACCATGTATTCTACAAGTATTCTAGTAGATTGAGTAGTATCAGGGCACACACTGTGGTCCTGCCACCAAATGGCACAATCTTGACACACTCATACTATGTAGCCAACAAAATAGGGTCTAATTCCCACAGCTTCCAAATCTGAGTGGCCACATTCAAGCTATTTCTTAGGAAAGGTCCCTGGCAGATGTTAACTCACAGATTTGCCCAGGAATTGCTTGGGAGAGTGCCAGTTGATCCAGGCTTTAAATGCACCAAAGATCATTCTAACAGCTTAACAGTACAGGCAACTCTGTTCCAGTGTCCTGGATCAAGAATTGTTTAACAGTGAAGACAGTTAATTTTAGTTATTTAGTTGTTATTAGTAAAGACATTGGCCTATTACTAAGTTGTTCTTGGTAATAATGACTGGATTTACAGCGACCTTAGGGTGCAAGGCCAGGAAACAGGCTTGTCTGACATATTTCCTGACTCAGATTTACACATCCATATAGCCATTCCTAGGACATCTGTAGACTGCCCGCAGGCATCCTCTAGGCCACTCATGTCTAAGCTGTCCACCAAGCTCATCTGTCTTAATGACAGGTGTCATCAAGACCCTGATGGAGCTGTAAAGAGGGAAATGGGATACATGCAGGCAAAAGAGCTGCTTTAAAATATGGTGTGTGTATATATACAGACAATAAGAGAAGAAAGATGATAATTTCCCTCCTTGGGATAGTTAATTTTCTAGTTCCATGTTGACATATTCACGATGACAGCTGGTTTCATGCTATGCTCAGGTATGAATAATTGCAACCAATTTCAGCCCCTCATCGGGTGCAAACCGTTGTTATCAAGTGAGCTGTGCCACTTTCCACCCACCATGTGTGTGACTCACAGTCTAAAAACAAACCACAGGTTTCAGGTTCAATATTCTCTGATTCCGTGCCAAAACCACAATGACTCCCATGAGATTTACACAAGCGATCTGTAAGTCTCAGCAAAACTTTCCATGAACCTGATCCATAAGAAGACTCATATCCAGGTGTGTTTTATGAACCTTTGAGATGCCCTGAAATCATTTGGCCCTGTGCCTTACAAGATGTAGTTAAATGGACTCCGTGTGCTAGCCACTTTCTTATCTAACATACACCAAATCTAATACGTCCTTATCTGACATATACCAAATCTAATACTTTCTTATCTAACATATACCAAATGCAAATGGTTCCCTTAGCCTGAGGAGATTTTGTTCTTTCAATAATAATGTATCAAAGCGTAATTACTTTCTAATTCTTTTGAATTTAATCCAGGACAAAGACATTTTCAATCATATTATTGAGCATATGCAATACTATTTGTGAACATGATGCTTGTATTTATCATGCTATTCATTCACCTAGAGTGCAATGAATAGCAGAATTCCACCCTCTCCTGGAAAAACTGAGAATTTTCTGTAAGAATTTTCAGTAGAAATCACTGTCTATGCAAAGAATTTTTGCAAGAGAGGCAGGGTTTTTTAAGAGGGAAATCTGTTTTTCTAAATTCTTATTTTGGAATTTCCACCAATAGGAGGAGAAGAAAAGATAACATGTCTTGCATTTTCATCAATTTGCTTCTTCTTTTGACTCCCAGAGAATTCAAAGGATTCTGATGCAACTCTAAGCAAGGTGTAGCTCTCTTTTGACTAGCATCTTTTCAGAAATAAATTCAGTTAACATCAGGGGAGCTACTTTTACTGAGTAGAAGTAAACTGCTTCCCAGCTTTCACATTTGCACTATAGACTTTGAAAATTGAGGGTGAAACCCTGGACTTGGTAACAAGAAAATTATTCAATTAAAGCAGAGGTTTCAGCTAGATATGTTTCTTTTTATGCCCTGAGCTTCTGGACTCCATAGGCTGTGTCCATAGGCCTCAATGAGGCACAATGCACAGATGTTTAACCTAAAAGACATCTGGGATGGTAAGACCATGGAACAACATCATATGGATGTATGAACTTGATCTAGAAGCAGTAGAGTTTATACACTCAGTCCCAGCTCCTACATCTAGTTGGAGCACATCCATGTTGTGCTTCCCTCTTTTCCCCCACAACTCCCAACTGTAGTAACTTTTCATCTATGGTGTAGATATTCCCTGTATAAAAAGAGTAAGTTTTGAGAACTTCTGGTCATGGGGAAAAGCTTGAACTCATGAACCGTGTCCTTCCCACTGACTCAGTCACCACAGGGCTAATCACAAGAACCAAATGCTTAGCATTTTTCAAGAGTTGTCAATTTTTAAGCTAATCCTGCCTTCATGGAGGATAAGGGCAGGCGCTTGGGGTGGGGTGGATGTTAGTCTGACTCATGATTTTCAAATGCTGATGCTGAATGGACCAGTTTTAATGAGCTTGGTACCAAGGGAGCAGGTGGCGGACTCTGATTTCAGGGAGGAATTGCAGTGTCAGAAGGTAGAAAATATCTGTGGCAAAAACTTTCTAAGCAATGCCTTTGTCACCTCGATGTTGAAATTTGCATACTTAACAGCAATCTTCTTTTTCTCTGACTGATTCACAACTAGAACAGTCTCAGAACCCATTTTGAGCTGACTGAGGGGGTGTTTAGGTAGGAAAAAGCCATCATAATCTTACATATGAAGTCAGTGTGATGTAGGGACCTCCCTAGCATCCTCCAGCAGTCAGTGGAAGTCCTCAGGAAGACACCCATAGTCATCATCAGGAGCCAGCTCATCCTCTGCAGAAGCAGGGACAGTGGAGCCCTCATGATCCTGGCAGCCTGTTCCAAACTGAAATGGGCTGTAAATCAGTTTTCTTCCCCTTTTTGTCCTCTTCACTTGTTTCTCAAAAACTTTTCTGCTATTTTCATGCCTGAATTTTTTTTCAGCCTTTCCTCTCCCTTCCCCTTTTTCCATGCAGTGTTTCTCCTCTGCTGCTCTCCAAACAATATCCAAAGGCTTCTGATTGCAGTATTTCTCCTGACCTGCTGAAAAGACATGTTCACCTAAACTATTTCCAGGGCCAAACTCAGAACATTTTCTTGATGCATGGGCAAAGTGTTTCACATGGGGAAAAGACATCTGTGAGCACTTCGGGAAAAGCTGCTACCAGTGCAATAGCTAAAGTTGATCTTTGCCTGTGGTTGACTGAGGAAGCAGTGCAGTGCATCATTTCTCTATCTTTTACATATTTTACTTGGCTGTTTGAGTGCTTCATGGCCTGATTTCCAGATCACAGCTCCCAAAGGTTGTATTTTTCATGCCACTTTACACAGTGGTCAACACAGACAACCAGACAGCTCATGTCCAAGCACTTCTAGAAGATGCTGATGTTTTTAGAAGTGTTAGTATGACAAGTCATATTGTATTGCTGCATTTCAGCATCTGAAGCAATGGACTGGCCCATATTCCCACGATATAAGCATCAAATAAAGGTAGCAGCATGTAATTTAAGTTTAGTGGATTACCTGCTATTGCATGAGCCTAGGACATTGGCATCTGTCCTGCTTCCTGCATGTGGATTTTGAGACCTGAGGTTTGATGTGGTGTCTAGGAGGTCATGTGAGTTTTGGTGTGCTGTAGGAGAGGAAGAGATGATGCATACCCTCTTCTGGACTAATGGTTTGCAGAGGATTATATCCATTTCTATGCAATAGTTCAATATTAGCTCTTGTTCCGCATTCCTTCTGATGTGACAGGGAGAGCCTTCTGGCTGCTCATCAAACACACACCCATGCCACGTCCACCAGCCTCTAGGCAAGGGAAAAGGGGTGTTTCACTGCGGTAGGGCGTGGGGGAGGCTGCCCATGCTGATGTTAGAGAAAGTGAGGTCAAGTAATGCACTTTCCTATAACTTCCCCCTTCTTTTCTTCTGCTAATTTGCTAATATGTATGTGGGCAGGGAGTGGCAACACCCCATGATTCACCTTCTGACCAACAGATTAGCATAGCTTTAAAAAACCACTCCCCAGAAGAACCACTCTCTAATTCCTCTAGTGCAAACTCTGGGGGAGGGAAGGGCAAATGGGTTCTTTGCATGCATAAAATTCAAAATTTGTTATTTTTAAACCAAGATACACCAGTTCAGAGCCTGGATCTCCCTGGTTTGAATGAAGTACAACTACAAAACAAAGAGGCTGATCACACTCCAAAGATTTGTAAATCTGAATGAAAGACAAAAGGGAACAGATGAAAGAGCACAAGGAAGCGAGTCAATGAGTCAGCATGATAGGCAATGAACTCAGCCCCTTAGCCTTTTCTTGAACATGTCTGTTACAAGCTTTTCCTGTTTCTCCCTTGCATCTCTGCACATTAGAAGGTGGATCAGTTTATGGGCTTCTGATCTCAATCATGTCTTGCATTATTTCCCCATTCTGTCTTTCTCTTCCTAACTCTTTCAAATGCCTTTGGTTGGCTGGTAGCCAGCAGAGGAAAAACAAAGGGTATTTCCTACATTTTACCTTCATCAGAAACTGGTATCTATATTCAGCTTCTGAGATGAGTAAAGTTTACAAAGGTTCTTTGTTTTTATTGGAGCATGTGGTGATAGGAAAAGTGGTAATGGTTTCAAACTGAAAGAGGGGAGATTCAGATGAGACATTAGGAAGAAATTCTTTATTGTGAGGGTGGTGAGGCCCTGTCCCAGGTTGCCCAGAGAAGCTGTGGGTGTCCCCTTCCTGGCAGTGCCCAAGGCCAGGTTGAATGGGGCTTGGAGCAGCCTGGGCTGGTGGAGGTGTCCCTGCCCATGGCAGGGGTGGGACTGGGGGGGCTTTGAGGTCTCTTCCAACCCAAAACATTTTATGATTCTGGGATTCTTGTCTGGGGAGAGCCAGAGGATAGCGTGCTCTTCACAACAAACAACAGATTCCTTATTTTAGAGATGTTATGTTTGTCTTTCTTCTGTTTGGATGTTGGTAACATTCTGTTATTAATTGTGTTGTGGTAGCACCTAGAGGTCCTTGCTGAGATCACAGCCCCTTTGTGATAGGTACAGTAATATTAATGGAGACAATCCATCCTCCAATGGATAGCACCCAAACTGAAAAGAAAGACATAGTTCAGAAAAGATGTCCTTCCATTTCCATCTCACACATGATGGCCTCCCCAGTAGGGCTTAGAGTAACATCTATTAAACATTTATATTGGAAAGAACATTTAGGCTTTTTGAACCAATCCATATATGATATATCTCACCATGACAGGGTGTTCCTGTGGTATGAGATAATGAAGTATACAAGGAAACAAAATTTCTACTGCTTTGAAAAATCACAATTTTATTGTCAAAAGTACGACGACTTCAATGAAACCTAAAGACATAACTGACATTTCCTTGGAAGAGTCTGTGCCTGTAGGTTTAAAGAACAGCGAAGTGCAATTTTTTTACAAGGCAGCACCTGATCTTTAAGATACCGCAGTGGTTTGTGGGCCAGATTGATTGATATGAACAAAAGTACTTCAACAGGAGCAAATATTGGCAATAAGATTTCTGCTTTCTGGTCCGAAACTTCACTCACAGCCTCCATAATTCTTTTGGTTCCTGACCCAGAGTCTGTAGAGGTCAACAAGTTTCTCTCCATTGGTTACAGTGGGATCTGGATCAGGTCTTACTGTAAGATTGGGAAACTTAATTTCATATTCAGGGATTATGCAATAGAACTTTAACAGGAGTTTATTTCAGCCTGCTGAGTGCAAACTGCTAGAGATTGTTCCCTGTAAATTTTACTCAGAGGATTTGGTCTCTGAAATTCAGGTGCCTTAACTGTGAGCAATCCATCCCATAAGCTATTATGTTAGAGTAATTACACTGAGGAAAATCAAAGGAGGGTTTGAATGTGTTCTGAGTGATCCAAAGGAATTCTTTCCTAACCCATCAAAGATCTTTATCATAAGCCATTTGTTTTCATCCATTTTATTCTTGACTGTTCACTTACCATAGATTAAAATATTCTTGAATTTACCATGTTTTGGGATTCAGTTTGCAAATGAAGACACTTAATTTTCTAGCTGTCTCTATATGAATATACTAGATGTTTGCTGCTCAGCGTTCAGGTGACAGTCTGGTGGGACACAGTCTTGTATCCTCTCTGCCATCCTCACACACATTAGATACCCTAGAACATCTCAGATTGCTCTAGGCATCTACATTTAGACAACTGTATTGAGATGATTGACATTCTCTCCAGTTGGTGAAAGAGGCAGGCATGTCCAGTGGGGGATTTACTACCTTTATCAGTTGACTTTCCCGGGGTGAAATAACCTGTCCCCCAGAAATATTGACTAATTATCCTCCACCAATGTGCAAGAAGCCTAGACTGTAAAAGATGACTTCAAATCAAGCGTGATGAGTTAATGGAGAAACAACAGGACAGGGCATTCCCTTCTCCATCACAACTCCTTCAGGTGGATTTCTTCACTGGATTTTAAATATGTGCAATCAGTTTCCTTTGGGTTTTGTGGAGAGGTTAGACTGGGATGTAATACTGTTTTCTTGTAATGCAGTAACCTGGCATGGGTACTCAAGAATGTCACTGTGGCAGCCAGAAGGAAGTGGGGAATCTGTTCACCAGAAGCATTTCCTTACAGGCTACTGCTCGGAAAAGATAATGGCATCTCTGAGCAAACAAAGAAAACTTTAATGTTGGAAAAAATCTGAGCTGACCAACCAGAAGCCACCAATTTATTTCACTGGGACATTTTCTGATCTATCTCCCACCTTAAAAGAAAGCACTACATATCTAAGATTTTTGAGCTGCTTTAGAATGAAACACATCCAGTCTACTGAAATTTATTTTTCTCCACTATTATGACAGATGAGGCAGACAAGAATATCTACCTTCTACTCTTCGAGTTCCACTACACATTTCCTCAGGCTGATGTCTACATGAAAACACCAACCATCTCTCCTACAGTAAATCACAGATTCACATTATCACTGCGGTTGGAAGAGGCCTCTGAAGATCATGTCATCCAACCCCTTTTTCAAAGCACGGTTGACTAGAGCAGGTTATTCTGGTGTACAGATGGGTTTTGAGTATCTCCAAGGATGGAGACTCCCCAGCATGTCTGTTCCAGTATTTGGCCATCCTCAACAATAAAAAAGGTTTTTTTCTTATGTTTAAATAGGGTTTTCTGTATAAATAACCCAATAAAATAAAAGTCAGACAACAATGGCCTCTAGAGTCCTGGGTTTTCACCAACTGCAAGGAATTTAAAGAGCCTTTAAAAATAATTTATTTTTTACTGTATTGATAGACTACTTGCTTTAAGCCAGACCTGTGTTTGGCCAAACATTTTCTATTACCGATTTTACTTATACTGGGATTATACCACATGTAATACTATACAGCTGAAGTTAATAATGACTGTACTCCTTAAATAGCAATTAATAGCAGCAACTGATTGAAATAATATGGCCTTCAAGAAGGAGCACATACCTGGGACCTTGGAGACTGATATTCAATATTCAGCTCAGATGACGCTTCCTGATAACTATTGAGTGGTCCTTTTGGCTGGATTTAATGCACTTCAGTTTACACATCCATGTGCCTCCTAATCATTCCAAGATGCTCTTATACCAAAGGAGAAAAACGTATCTCCAGAGCATGATTTGTCTCTCAGGAGGAGAAATGTCTAATGCAGACTGCAGGAATTGCCCTTTCTACATGGACTATATAACCTTGGCTGACTAGATCAGTCCTACACACCTACCTTTTAGATGTCTGAAATGTGAAGCAAAATCTAATTATTATCTCCCCATCCTTTGTTTTTAACATTTACAGAAGGATGCCTGGTACTTGTTTTTCACAACTTATCTAAGGGAGATGATAACTATAAGTTTCTTGAAATAAGTTCCTTCATGAAAGTAGCTTATAAAATTTCTTCATTGAAAGGGTTTTCAATCAGTGGAACAGGTTGAAATGAAGTTACCACCCATGGAGGTATTTAAAAGATGAGTATATGTGGCGCTTAGCATCATGGTTTAGTGCTGGACTTGGCAGTGTTGGCTTTATGGCTGGACTTGATGATCTTAAAGGTCTTTTCCAGCCTAAATGATGCTATGATTCTATAAAAGCTCTGTACAAAGCCTAGGTCCCAGAACAAATAATCTTAGTGTAAGAGAACTTCTGAGAGTTAGACTAGGATTGGTTTTAGGGAGGCACATCTCACCTTGAAGAACATCCAGTATGCTGGAATCCACGCTGTCCTCTCTGCAAGAACATTCACACCTCTTACTCATCCTGTACCACAACTCAACATCATATTATTTTCTCATAATTTATTTGGTTCTAATGTTTCTTCTCTTTCTCTGGGACTTACATGCTTCTGAAGCATGAACAGTTCCTGTAACTGCTTTTAACCATGGTGTTATTGCCAAATCTTGCAATCTGGTGTCTCAAGCCACTTCACCAATTTTCTGTTTGATATCTTCTTTCCTCCCGCAGCATGAAAATCAATGGCAGAAAGTGCATGGAAAATACAGCTTCCTAAGTCATAATAACTCTTTGTCTGGTGGTTGTTATATCCAAGCAGAAGAACAGAATCACTTCTCTTGCAGGATAGCAAAAGAAAGCTCCCAGTTTTCGTATTGTTTCCTAGTTGTTAGCAGTGTGATGCAGACTTCAGAAAAGCCAGGGGAAATTGTACCACTGGTTAAAATGGGGCAAATATTTCACTCAGTACATTCAGGAGCAATAGTAGACACTGGCATGGGTGCAGGTTGAGGATCTGATCCCTTCACATCAGAAATAATTTTCATATATTCCTTAAAAAGAAGCAAATCTGAGAACCAACATGTGGGCCTCGTCCTGGGGCACGCCAAGCAAGCTGCAAGTTGCTAAACACCTCGGAAAGGACACACTATGTAGAGATGATTTAGCACTAGTAAAAGATGTCATATTGTCTGCCCTGAAGACAGATGTCCTCTGTGTAGCCCAGGCAGCAACGTGGTGTTGAGAGGACAGGATTCATGCAGTGGTGTGGGAAAGCTCTGCACTGAGCAAATAGGGATGAGCCATGATCCTGTGCTGCCCTGACAGAGTGGATGGTGTGTTACGCTAAATCAATGTGAGAAAAATGATTAATTTAACCCTTAGGAAACATTCAGTTGTATTTACAACTACCAGAATGTTTTTTGCAATGAAGCATTACGAAGTACTGATTTTCCAATAGAAATAGAAATTAATAGAAATTAATCTATTTCTACAATTATTAATTCAAAATTATCAAGCTTGCAAAATATTATGAAGAAAAGCTATGTTATTGTATAAACATTGCTAAAGAGCTGATGATGCCACAAATGCTACATGACAAAATCTTTATTTTAAGTCACCTAACAAAAGTGTTTTCCATAGAAAAGGATTTTGTGTAGTATATATAAATTCAATAGCTCGCCTGGCTCAGCTCTGTTGATTTCTGAACCTGTGTCATTGGCACCATCTATTTTCTGCACACTCAAGGCAGCGGTGATGAGTGTGATTGAAGGATCTATACACAGAGACAGCATCATGAGAGTAAAAGTCCTGGGCAAAAAGAACTTTCATTGAACATGTGTCCTTTGCAAATAGAAACAGTTCCTAAACTTAGTGGGGTTTTTAAGACAGATTGTTTTACAAAATAGATTTCAAGTCTATTTTTCTTTCTTCTCTCCCTCTTTTTCCTTTTCTTTTTCTTCTTTTTTACCCTCACCTTTCTTCTAGTTCTATGAGGACATGGTGAAAGATCACCCTAAAATAATAAAAAAGAAAATAAAAAAGAACAGGAAAGTAAAGGATAAGAAATAGAGAAGTGGCAAAAAAACTACTAAAAATATTGACATTTATTAAATTACAGGCTTTCTATACACTTCTTGAGTGAGCTGGAAAGGTATTTATTTTAGAAATATATGGACAAAAAGTGGATTTATTGACAAATTACAAGAAATAGACATAGACAGAGGGAGATTTGTGGGTTATTTTCTGTTTCTGTTTCATGGTACTCATCACAGACTCAACAGTCTTGTTTCTTTACACACAGTGATGTTCAATGAAAGCTTCAGAGAGCAGAGCCACTCTTACTGGGGGTTTTTGTAGCAACAAACTCAATAGGTCTCAGGTCACGAGTGTTGCTATAGTGCAGACAGTAAATAAAAAGTAATGGGAAGACAATGAGATTTTAGTGTATTCCCACTAAAAATTTGATGCCGTATCGTTTACTATAAGAAAAACTAATGGAAGTGTTTAACTGGATCTTGAGTGTGATTCTGTCTGTCTCTTTCTTGTTCTTTCACCCTCCGCACATTCACCCTCCTCTTATTTGCACAAGATCCAGCACTGTTATTTTAGTATCTCTCAAAGCCTTAGTTAACTAATAATAACTAATTTCAGAAAATCCCCCAGAGTAAGGCCTTGAGGTCTGAACAGGACCTGATTCCTTTGCTGTAGTGAAATTTGGAGAATGAAGTCCCTTCTTCACATGCTGTTATGCCAGGCACGTGTGACAACTGCAGAGCTGTCATCGCAGCTCCTCTGAGGTCTGTTCCCTTCCATACTCGGTTGCTTGTTAAAGGGCTGATGATTAAGTGACACAGAGAGTTCAGGGTGCATTTTTGAGGAAGATAGCACTTGGCCTAGCACTGGTGCTAGGTAACATTTTGGTGGCCCATTGCAAGGTCACTTCTTCGTCGTGAGTCCCCATGTGCTCTAGAGATGTAGCAGTCTGAGGAGGAAGGGACATCCTAGCTGGATTGTGGAGACAGCACAAAGCTGCCAGGTGTTGGCCACTCTAAAGCCCTCTCAGACAGCAAGGAGCCATCTCATCCTCTTAGAAGCCATCAACTGGTTTACTTGGGAGCTTAACTTCAGTCTTATAAATAAGGGACTGCAGAAGCAAGATGGAAGAGAAGTACAGACTTTGTCTAGAAAATGCTCATCTCAAGACTGATTCCAGCTTCTTTAGATCCTAGACAAACATTGTATTTGGGTAAAAGTGACTTTCTGCCAGCTGTAGCCCTGCTCCCTGTTACTAGTTGACATGAAGGGCTTGATGTGTAATCCAGAACAGGTCATGACATGAAGATGGAGAGACAGTGTGCAAGCCAGGGTTCTCATGGAGGAATGGAGAGTCCTTCACAGACACTTCCCCTTCTGAGGGACAAGATCCCACATGGTCCAGCACTGAGGCAATACTTGAGGTGATATTTGAGCAGTATTTGAGGTAATATTAGAGGAAGTCACAGTTCTGATCCCTTCTTGAGCAGAGGAAGGAAGAGAACTAATGGTCAATCTGGAATGCAGGATTTACCAGATAATGATCGCTGTTTTGTGTGGGAATTAGAATTAAAAAGTATAATTCTCTATGAGAGAAACTGAGAAGTCTCCAGTTCCACTCCCTTCCTCACTGCCACATTGATCATGCCTAAATTTTACTGAGAAGATGTAAAACCTTCCAATAAATGAGATATGTTCTCCTTTAAGCAAACTCTCCCACCCCTTCCCTATCTTGGGAAATGTGAATAAAACATAGCAGAGCTTCTCTTTCAATGAAAGAATGCTGCAATGGAGGCTGCCAACAGACTCTGGCAGATCCTGAATTTCTCCAGAACCATGTTTACTTTGATAAGTCAGTTGATTCTGGGCCTGGAAGGATCTATTTCTGCTCCATCTGCTCATGGTGATCTACTTGGTCTTCTCTTTCTAGATCGACAGCATGCAGGCTCTGCTTCACTGCCCCAACGTGCTGGTGTGTGTCGGCCGGGAGCCTTTTAAACCTGTATCGATGGAGAATTTGAGGAAACACTCAGTGGAGAAGCTGCCGGACCTGGCTCCCCGTTCCAATGGCAACAATGTCAATGAAAACAATGAAAGTAAGAAAAACTCTGGGGCATGTTGCTCCATTGCCTCCAGGCCCGTGTCCCACCACATGGAGATTACGGACACCCATTGTACTGCCCCAGCGTGCACATTTCATGTGCAAAATGTGCTTTCCTCTGTCTGCCTCCCAGGCCTTTCCATCCTCCCCTCCTTTTTCTCTGGTTTCCTTCTAGGATTTCCTCCCTACACCCTCTAGTCTTTCTTTTACATGCTCCCCGTGTCTGGCTGACTTCCCTTCCTCTTTCATATCTCTGTGTCTCCTTTTCCTTCCAGAACTCCCTCCTTTCCTGTGTCTGCCTCCGAGACTCCTCAAACCCTAGAGATTTCCCACGAATCCTCTGTCCCCTTGTCCATCTGTCATATAATGCCTGAACTTCTGCATTAACCCACACCAGGACCAGAGGATACCTTGGTTTTGTTGGTAGAAGACTCAGTTTCTCCTGCAGTGTAGCCCTTTGGGAGCAAAGCACATTTTTATGAAAGTGTTACCATCAGGAAGGAGTATGTTATGGGTTATTCAGGATGATATTTCTTAGACATTTTCTCATGAGTTATCTAAGGTCACAGTTAATTAAAGCAGGCACCTTCAGTAGCCTATGAAAAGGAGCTTCCCATTTCCAAAGGGCAATTAATCTCACCTATATTAGGGATTAGTTTTAGGATGAAATGAGGTGTGCTCTGCAGGTGCACCTGTTTCTCTTCATTGTCAATACCAGGAGCCAGGAAAGATTCACTTGTGTGCTGACAACTAGTTGTAGATATTTAAGGAAAGAGGCATCCCACACTCACTGCCTGAAACATAAAGGATTCTGAAAATCCCCTTACTATCACTGATTTCTTCTATAACTACCACTATTTCTCTTTGTAACTATCATCAGCTTGCAATTTCTTTTTTATTTTTTCATGTTTTAATAAGCAGCAGCAGCAGCAGCAGCAGTAGTAGTAGTATTAGTAATAGTAGTAGTAGTAGTAGTAGTAGTAGCGGCACATCCCTGCAGGGACTGAGTGCTGCTCTGATCTACATGGCCACACCTGTGTTTCCTGGCATGTAAGTGGAGAAGTGGATGATGCACAATAAACGTGTGACACTTGACCTCTAGCTAAGGAAGAGGGCCACTTCTCCATGTATTTTTTCCTGACTGAATAAGAAGGATGAATACTTGCACAGTTAAATAAAGGGATATTTGCAACATGATAAAATACAGAAAAAGTGAGACTAAATTGCTCTATGTGTGTATATATATATATATATATTTACATATTTGTTCCTGTCATGCACTTCATACAAACAAAAAAGTGCTTATATTTCATTTTGGATTTAAAAAATAATAAAGTTCAAGTATAGAAGATATTAATCCTATATATTTTATGTTTGACCTATATATTTTATGTCATCTTTCTATGAGTTAACATTTCTCTCCATCTTTCTTTTCTTGATTTATTTTGAACTCTAGTGAACTTTGGACTGAAAGCCAAGAAAAGTGTTATCCATCCACGGTCAGCATCAAGCAATAGGTCAATGAGATTTTCTTTATCATCAGAAAAGTCGTATACTAATGGCCTCGCTGCCTCACCGGATAATGGCGCACCTTTCTCAAACAGCTGCTTGCATCCAAAACCTGGGGACCTGGTCCATTCCTTGGTCAATGACGACATAGAAAAACGGGTACATGTGAACAAGGATGGTAGCTTGTCCGTTGAGATGAAGGTCCGCTTCCGCTTGCTAAATGATGAGACTTTGCAGTGGTCCACTCAGATCAAGAAGTCCAATCTGATGAACCAGATGCCTTGTGAAGAGTCGGGTGTAGAGGAGGACAGTGGAGTAGACCCCATACAGAAAATGAACCCAGAAGTCAGCTCTGAGGCAGATGAGTCATTATATCCCTGTGACATTGATTCTTACATGTCAAAACTTGAGGAATCAGAATGTGATGAGTCTCATTGTCACAACTGTGGAAAGAAACATCAGGACTATGACATTTGGAAAAACCCCATGCACACGTCCCAGAGGGAAGAACCCAGCGTACGAAGCACCTGGCACACACGGTCGTCTTGTTCCAGCACATCTTCCCGCAGGAGAGTAGTCCACAAAAAAATGGCTTCTGTGGATAGCCTCCACACCACATCCAGTGAAGAATTCTCTGAGCATATTGTGCAAGAGTCCTCATCCTACTCAGAGACTATAGAGAACAGAGTAGCATATCGATCCATTAAGAAGTGCATGTGTCGAAGTGATTTGTCTACAGCTGCTTCCAATGGAGAAGACCTGCAAGAATACACTCGGACAAGCACAGGCAATAGTCAGAGACCTTCATCCTTGGGTTTAGTGTCACATTCAAGCTGTGAAAACAACCTAGATACTCAAGACGCCCCTGAAGATCATGAGACCAGCAAAACCAATTCACAAAATGAAGATGAAAACTGTTGCGAAGTTTCCTCTGTGAAGTGCTTAAAGGATGATGTGGAAGAGGTTGAAAGCAGCAGAGCTGGGAGTGTCATGTCAAGGTCGTCTCTGCAGTCCAAACAGCGCAAGAAGAATGTATGTGAGGAAACAAGTAGCATGGGTAGGAGCATGTCTTCCTCAAGTCTTCAGAAAGCAAATCAAGAAGATAACACTAAGAGCTCCACTCCTGCCAACAGTGTGCACAGCAAGTCTAGTAACTGTACCACACCAAGAGCAAAGAGTGAACAGGATGACCACTCTGATGACAATGCAGTGGTCTCCTCCTTTTCCAGTGAGTCCTGCCCTAAGAAAGAGGCTGAAGAAGTTGAGGCAGAACAAGAAGAAAGTGAAATCAATGAAGTCAGCTCAGTGTCAGCAAAAACAAAGCCCAACCAATCAATTAGAGGTGAGACCAGTGAAGGTGAACGATGCTCTACACAAGGAACCCCCCATTCCAGAGCTAGTGACAGGAATAGCAAGAGAAGTGACAGTGATGAGGCTATTCCGTGCAGTGCTTCTTGCTCTTCCAGAGGATCCAAAAAGAGCAAACACAGTCATAGTAATTTGAATGCACAGTCTGAAGTGTCTGTGTCTTCGCTTGGATCCACTCGGAATAAGAAGAAGAATTCCCTACATGCAGATGATCTGAGATCATCCAGCAGAGCATCTAATTACTCCAAAAGTTCATGTGAAGTCAAGAAAAAATCTATCAGAGACCCCATGTCTCATAACTCAGGATCTTTTCAATCAAACGTTTCATCTACTAGTGAAGTAGAGGCAGTTGCAGGTGTTACTGAGGAGAAAGGCTCAAAAAGTACCACCAATGGCTACAGTGAATCCTCAGAAAGCTCAAAGAAGAAGAAGAATAGAGAAGAAAATAGCAAGCCATCATCTCTCTGCTCAAGTGTTTCAAGCCCTAATGGAAAAGCTGGAGAGGGTCATGCCAAGATCAATTCAGAGAACACTTCTTCAAGACAGGGAAGTATGAGTGAGAGTGTATGTTCGAAATGTGACCCCTCAGCTGAGACTGGGATTAGGAATGGAAATGCTGCAAGTGTCTCTTCGAGAGTCTCTTCAAAGTCAGAAGTAAAAGATAAATGCTTGCTGACAAACAAATCCCAGGAAAGTGACGATGGGTGTTCACAATCAAACATATCTCAATCTTCAAAATCAAGGGAGATAAACAATGGAAATCTTCATGTGAAGGTGTCAAACTCCAGCCGAGCATCATTGTCAGACACTATGTCAGTACGTAGTATGCATTGCCCGGCCCCTCCAAAAGGAAAGCCAAAAGGCAAAAAAATACGGTCGACCATGTTGAAGAATTCCTCCATCAGCAGTGTAGGTACTGAATCAGTGCTGACCACAGGAAAAGAGCAGAAAGAAATTATAGATTCCTCCAAAGCAACTTCCTATGGGTCTAAATCAGCTGCAACTGAAGTAAATGACCAGAAGAATAAAGAGATTGATGAGTCTTGCAAAACAAAAGTGGAGGAAGAGTTGGAAGGCACAGGCATGCAGGAGGAAGAGAAGGGTTTAATGCCATCTACTCTACCAAATACATCTCCAGAAGAAGTTGTGCAAGAATGGCTAAGTAAAATCCCTTCAGAAACATTGCTTATGAAATATGAAATGGAGGAAGATGGAGAAGGGGAATGTGTAGAGGAAACCACTGAGGTATCATACTGTACAAATGCTCAGGAAATCTCAGAGGATGAAAAAGCTGAGAAACAGAATGTGGAGGAGTCTGAAAATGAAGCAAAGGATGAAGTGGGGAAAGAGTCAGCAGAAGCCATTGCTGAATGTAATGATGAGACTGAAGAGTGTGTGAATCAGGAACAGAACTCTGAGGTTGTGTCTGAAGCTGCCAAGGCTGACCAGGCTGAATGCAGCCAGTCAGTTACATCCAGCCAAAATAACAGCAAAAAAGACCTGCCAACCTCTGTCCAGACTTCTGTCCAGATCATGAAAGCCTTGCTCAGTTCAAAACATGAAACAAAATTTGACCGATCTAACAGTTTGCCTGAAGTGTCCCCCACCATGGGGAGAAAACTGAGTAACTCTGCCAACATTTTGATTACTTGTCTTGCCAGTCTCCAGCTCCTTGATGAAGAGTCAGAAGATTCACCAGATAAATCAAAACAACCAAACAAGCCAAGGTACGTAGAGCTACTAAATATTTTTCAAGCCCTATGGTTGGGATGCACAGCTGAAAAAAGTGGCCCAAGTTCAGATCAAGAAGCAAGTGAGCAAGCAAAAGCAGCCTCTGGGTTTAAGACTCCAAAACCTGTAGATTATGACTTCACTCCCATGTCCTCCTCTGGGGTTGATGTCAGTAGTGGTTCTGGTGGCTCTAGAGAAGAGATTACAGCTGGTGCCAGGGACTGTACTTTAATGGCACAGAAAACTGCTGAATTCCAATCAGCTGGGCAAGTGGAAAATGTAGAGACTGGCACTGAACTGATGGAGGCTGAGGAGCAGAGTAAAGAGGAGAAGGAGTCATCCCGACCTTCGACAGCCTGCTCAAAATCAAAAGGTGAGGAAAAAGCAGAATCTATAATTCAAGAGGAAGAAGAGAATAAGGAGGAACAGTGCAGTAACTGTGAAAATGCTCAGGAGGAAGGGGGAGAAAATGAAAATGAAGAAAACAGCAAATTAGCTGAAAATGGAGAACAAGAAGAAGCTGAAGCTGTAAATGATGAACTCCCACAAGAAAATCTTGAAGAGGAAGCTGATCAGCTAGCCACTAGTGATACAAATGTCAATGATGCTGACTGTGGCACAGAACAGAAAGCTGATTTGGAAAAGCAACTTGAAGAAGAGCCTCCGAACGACCCAAAGTCCACTGTAAATATGGCCACCAGTGTGGGCACATCCCTTGTCCAACAAAACTCAATGGATCCAGATCCAGTCTGGGTCCTGAGGTTGCTCAAGAAAATAGAGAAGGAATTCATGGCTCACTATGTCAGTGCCATGAATGAGTTCAAAGTCAGGTGGAACCTGGAGAACAACCAGCAGATGGATGAAATGATACTGGAGCTGAAGGAGGATGTGAGCAAAAGGATACAAAAAAGCATAGAGAGGGAGCTGAGGAAGATCAAAGCCAGAGCAGGGAAGAAGACACCGAGACCTCCCGATGAACCACTCAAGCGTGAGTCAACACTCCAAACTGAGCAGAGGAGACGGCGATTGAAAACTATGCATAAAAAGTCACTCTTCAATGATAAGAATGGAACCCAGAGTAGGCTAGAGGACACATCAGATGTATCATTTTATCTAGAAGAAGATGTAGCATTTAGTGCAGCTTTTGAGGCTAGTATTAGTAAACAAACGAGTGAGGAGGAATACTGCCCATGTGACTCATGTGTGAGGAAAAAAATGGCTTCCAAGCCTGCCAGAAACCCCATAGTGGCCACCAATGCCCCAGTCATGAAAGCATTTGATTTACAGCAAATTCTGAAGTTGAAGAAAAATGCTGAGGAAGCTTGTGTTTCAGAAGCAGCCCAGGACACTGAAACGGTTCCCAGCAGTTCTGTGAAAGAAGCAGCAGAAAAAGGCAATGCAGATGAGGAGAATGATGAGGGTGAACCCCAGCCAAGTGAAGCGGAAGTGGAGGGCAATGAAGAAAAGGAGCCAGAATTAAATGAAGTGGGCAGGTCAGCAGAAGAAGAGGAAACAAAAGAGGAGGCAGAGGGAGAAACAAAAGAGGAGGAGGAAGAGGCAAAAGAGGAGGAAAAGGAAGTGAAGAAAGAAGAGGAAGAAACAAAAGAGGAGGGGGAGGAAGCAAAAGAGGAGGAGGAGGAAGTGAATGAAGAAGAGGAAGAAGCAAAAGAGGAGGAAGAAACAAAGGAGGAGGAGGAAGAGGAAAAAGAGGAGGAGGAAGGTGAAGAGGACGAAGCAAAAGAGGAGGAGGAAGTGAAGGAAGAAGAGGAAGAAACAAAAGAGGAGGAGGAAGAAGTAAAAGAGGAGGAGGAAGAAGCAAAAGAGGAGGAGGAAGAAGCAAAAGAGGAGGAGGAAGAAGTAAAAGAGGAGGAGGAAGGTGAAGAAGAAGAAGCAAAAGAGGAGGAGGAAGTGAAGGAAGAAGAGGAAGAAACAAAAGAGGAGGAGGAAGGAGCAAAAGGAGAGGAGGAGGAAGAAGCAAAAGATGAGGAAGATGAAGTGAAGGAGGAAGAGGAAGAAACAAAAGAGGAGGAGGAAGGAGCAAAAGGAGAGGAGGAGGAAGAAGCAAAAGATGAGGAAGATGAAGTGAAGGAGGAAGAGGAAGAAACAAAAGAGGAGGAGGAAGGAGCAAAAGGAGAGGAGGAGGAAGAAGCAAAAGATGAGGAAGATGAAGTGAAGGAGGAAGAGGAAGAAACAAAAGAGGAGGAGGAAGGAGCAAAAGGAGAGGAGGAGGAAGAAGCAAAAGATGAGGAAGATGAAGTGAAGGAGGAAGAGGAAGAAACAAAAGAGGAGGAGGAAGGAGCAAAAGGAGAGGAGGAGGAAGAAGCAAAAGATGAGGAAGATGAAGTGAAGGAGGAAGAGGAAGAAACAAAAGAGGAGGAGGAGGAGGAAGCAGCAAAAGAGGAGGAGGAGGAAGCAAAAGAGGAAGAGGAGGAGGAAGCAAAAGAGGAGGAAGAGGAAGTGAAGGAAGAAGAGGAAGAGGCAAAAGAGGAGGAGGAAGTGAAGGAGGAAGAGGAAGAAACAAAAGAGGAGGAGGAAGAAGCAAAAGAGGAGGAGGAGGAAGAAACAAAAGAGGAGGAGGAGGAAGAGGCAAAAGAGGAGGAGGAGGAAGAAGCAAAAGAGGAGGAGGAAGAAGTGAAGGAGGAAGAGGAAGCAATAGAAGATGAGAATGAAACAAAACAAGAGGGGCAGGAAGTGGAAGAAGAGGGAGAAAACCCAAAAGAGGAGGAGGAAGAAGCAAAAGAAGAGGAGGAAGAGGAAGCAAAAGAGGAAGAAGAAACAAAGGAAGAGGAAGAGGAGGAAGCAAAAGATGAAGAAGAAACGAAGGAAGAGGAGGAGGAGGAGGAAGCAAAGGAGGAGCAGGAGGAAGCAAATGAGGAGGAACAAGAAGAAACTCAAAATGAAGAAGAGGAAGCTGAAGAGAAGTCCAAAGCTGAAGATGAACCTGAGAATGAAGCTGAAGAAACAGAGGAGGCAGAGAATGAAGATGTTGAGGCTGATGATGAGGGAGAGACATCTGAGTGCAGAGAAGATGCTGATGGTTGTGGAACTGATAACAATGCTGAAGGAGATGCTGCAGAGGAATCTGAGCAGGAAGAAGCTGAGGCAGTGGAAGATGCAAATCTGGAGTTAGAAGACAAGGCAAGTTCAGCTGAGGAAGAAAACAACGGTGAAGGAGATGACAAATGTGATGAGAATGATGCAGAACCTACAAGTGATGACCCTGACCAAGCACATGAAAAACATGAAGACAAAGGCAAAAACAAGGTTTCTGAGAAAGCCTCAAAGGCCAAAGGTGGAAAAAACACCAAAAGGCTAGAGACTCTGAACAAAGCAGCTGCCCTTTCTTGTTATTCTTCTGTGGGAAACTTCTCACAGCAATCCCAGAAGGGATCTGATGATGAAGAGGAAGAAGATGAAGATGAAGAGGAATGCAAAAATGACGATAATCCCATAAACAATGACCCCAATGGAAAGGTTCAAAGTGATGAGAGCAGCAAACCCTCACAGATGTATCCTGACAGCGAGGAAGACGAAGAGGACAAAGCATCTTCATGTGCTGATCTTTTGGGAGATGAGGATCAGGCAGATGCTGCAGGTGCAGATCCAAAGGAGGTTGAACATACTGATGAAGTTCAGGCTTCTAAAAAGAAAGAAGGCTCTGATGAGATTGACCAGGATGACCTGGACTTCTAGAACTGCTTATCAGAGACTGCTTTTTTCTTTTTCTTTTTTTTTGAAAGTATATTTTCATTACACATTACAGTATCTCCAATGAGTTGAGCCATCATAATTGGCTTTTCTTCTGAGTTAAATGTGGTAAACTTGATCTTGAATCCTGTGAGTAACATTGCAATTACCTGCCCTCATTTCTAGAGGGCTAGTAAACTTATTGAGATTTAGTGGTTTCAATAGAAAAGTGGTTTGGGGAAAGAGGAGGCTGTTTTGTTTGTGATACCTTCTTGTTCCCACTCTTTAAGCCATGCTGTTTTCTGCTGGAGTCATCTGTGGCTCTGCTGGGCATCATCTCTGAGTGACTTGAGGATGCCTTTCATCTGTTGCATGCCATTTTACTGGAAAGATTGCCAATCCACAGAAACGTGACAAAATCTGGATTCATTGCCAAAGTCTGGTCAGAGCCCACAGAGATGTACATTAATTTTCCACCCTACCCTACCCTACCCTACCCTACCCTACCCTACCCTACTCTGCCCTACTACGCCTCTCAGACCTCCAGGAAAGGGGTCTGAGATATCAAAGTCTTTTCCTCACTTTCCTTAATTTACTTTAGTAGAATTCCTCACTTTGCTGGAAATACTCAGCACCCAGTAATGTCATTCCAGTAGATCTCTCCTCCTCCAGACCACCCATGTTCGTACTGTGCTCATCACTGTAGTATGTAGTCATATAGCAATAGATAAAAAATGAGTGAATTCACCTGTCAGGTATCTGAGAAACGGTTGAATGCAATACTGACCAAATTAGAAACAAGTCCACTTCCTTGTAATTACCTTTACTATGCCAATGATGGTATCTAAGCACTTTAAAATCATCTGAGATCCCTCAAACAATTTTGTGCAAGGCCCTGTTCTGAAGCTAATAGGCTTTGAAATTGCTCAGTGCCTCACCCTTGCAGATGGCCAGTAGTATTTCAACTAGTTTTACCTCTAGTGTGGAAAAACTTTGGGCATTTGTGCTACAGCAAACAACTGAAAGAGGTTCAAGCATTTATTGGAGAGGTTGGGCTTTACAAACCATGACAGAACTGCAAACTTTCTTTAACCGCTCTTAATTTAACAACCCTGGTCATTAACATTCCCTAAGGAAGTATAAATATTTCTGAATAAATGCTCAACTAATGCCAGGAGAAGTGTGACCATGCCTCAGCTGCATACATGTGTATACAGTTTCCTTTAGGAAACAGTCCATGTTATCAATTATTTTCAGGGAGGATAAAACAGCAAAAAAGCCGAAGAGAGGGTGAAAGCAAAATGCCTTAAATTTAATGATGAAAAAGTATGTGTGTAGTATTATAAGTTTGTGAAGACGCATGTTGAAATAATCAATATTCGAAATCAAATTCTTAATATTGTTACCATTTTAGGAATCAAATTCTTAAACTCATAGCCAATCAATTAATTTCCAGAGATAAGATTCATTGCACTCAAATCAAGAATAAAGTTAAAGTCCAGATGTGGATACTTAATTTTAGGTGTCTGACATAGGGGTCTATGGGGTGCAGTCAGTGGAGGGCTAGAACTCAGCTGAGCTGCCCTCTCAAAGGCTTACAGCACTATCTGAGATCCTCCAAGGAGCCCAAGACAACCCCGCTGTCCTCAAGACACACAATTTAAGAAATATCTAGGCCTTCCTAAAAGGAAGGGCAACCCCATCTGTTAAACCTCATCTGGATGTCTGGGGTTTCCTAGGACATCTCAGGTGGTCCTACATCTCTCTCTAGATCCAACTCAGTTGAGCCATGACTGTCTCAAATTTTGATATCTTGACTCAACTGATAGTGTCCATTTCACATTTTCCTGCAGATGTTTCCAGACCTAAGATTACTAACTTTCATACAGCTTAGGGTCTATGTAGCTGTTAAAAAATAGATGTTTAGTGCCACTTGAGAGGGCCTAGAGAAACCATTATCATGTCTCAGGGGTGTAGGTCTCCTGTAGGTCCAGAGAAGAATCACAATCTCCTTGTAAAAGTCAGGGATGCTCCAGGCCATCTTAGTCATGGATGTAAAAAACCCTGAATGCATCCCTAAAATTGTGTAAACAAATCCTACCTCAAGAAACTGAAGTGCAAGGTTAAAAATAAATGTTAAAACTCAATTGGCTTTGAAGCATAGGAAAATGAAAATTTATTCTCCCTTGACATGGCAGTACTTACACATTTTCTAGTATCCTGGTATTGCAGTAAGAGATTAATTCCCACATCTAGAGTACATGATGAACACCATACCTGCTCCAAAGGCCAGTACTGTAGTTTCTGTACCAACCAAACTCCCTTTAAGGTGCAGAAATTATGTATGAGTTTAGTGCTGGGCTGTGCATGTGAGTGAACATTGCTTGTGTGAGCTGGATTTGATTGCAAATGCCATCAAGTACCCACCATTGATGACAAACTTGAGAGTCCTACTGAATCCTCCTTGTCTAGACTTCTGCTTGTCGATCAAGACAGCACCCACACAGCATCAGTGATCCCTGTGGCATTTATTATCTGGGTCAGAAAGAAACAGGGCAATTTTCCCCTCCTGTAGCGGTGTCCCATACCATCAATATTCTGACTCTGTCTGAAACCTTTCCCAGGCTTCCACAAGCCAATTCAAAATCCCTTTAAAAGGTGTCTAGAGGGAGAAATGTCAAAAATACAGTGACATCCATTGATTTATAATTAAGGGAAAGGCAAAAAGGAGAAAGTTGCTGCTGGACGAGATTCATACCACTAACTCTGGGCATGTGCGGCAAGTGTTTTATCTTGAGCAATGTGAAGAGACAAGGTTATCCCATCAGTTACTGAGTGTGACACAAGTCTGTCACCTGGAGGGACAAAGCCCATGGACTGTAGCATTCTAACCCAGGCACTCTGAGCAAACGCTTGAATTCAAGCTGTGAACTACCCCTGCAACATGGAAGTTGGATGGGTACCACTGGGCTGCTGGGCTCAAAATCCAGCCTAGGGATATCTGGTGAAGGCTGTGGCACGTTTGTTCCCTGGTGGCTGCTAGGGAGGTATTCCAGATGCCATAGAAATGGTGTTTGCTGCTGAAAGCAGCCTGTTATTCAGTGCTTGCCCATTCCTGCAGAAGGAGAGTGGCCCAACGTTGCTTCTCAGTGGCCCTGCAGCATGCACCTCTCCATATCTGCAGTGCCTGGCGGGTACAGAGTCATGCGTAGAAGTATTTTGGTTTCATAGAGAGTGAACTGAAACGTCTGCTCTCTGACACATCAATTCTCACACTATTCAGAAAGGCACTGAGCTGGGTAGTCATTGCTCTGATCTTGGCATGAGACATGCACTGGAAATGGTACTCGTTCACTTAATTTTAAACATTTCTGGTGAAGGTGTCTCCCTCTGAGCCCACCATCCAGACTCCCATTATAACCAGCAGGGAGAGAGAAGCAAAGAAATGCATGATTCATCTGCTGTAGACAGCGATGTTAGGAGATGTGTTGCATGCTCAGCAGGCCCATTTCTCTCTGCTGAGTGCACAAGGAGTCTGGACAAGTTGCTCAGATGGAGATGTCTCATCTGGGAAGAGTTGATCATGGTGCAGCTACCCAAAAAACATCTTACAATGCTAACGGTGGTGACTTGCAGACTGTCAGGCAACAGCTCCAGCCAGTCATCCCATGGAAATCTTAAAGGTGTTTGTTGGCTCCACGATCATCCTGCTCTGCTATTACTGAAAGCTACTGCTGGAACTTAATGGGTTAGTGAAAGAGCAAACTTTTCCCAGGACTTCTCCAGCTGTTGACTTTGCTCATTTCAAAGCTGCTCGTGCATAGTCAACATCACACCCTACCTGTGTTGAGTCAGTGAGTCCCCCGCTTGCATCACCCAGCAAGGAAAAAGTAAATAAAATAAAACAAAAGACAAAAAAATGCAACTATCAAACCATGAAAACTGAAATCAGTGGAGTTATCCCCTATGAGACCTGCCCCACTCATGTCAGTGTTTGCCACCATCTGTGTTTGTCACCATCCATGTTTAAGCAGTAACTCCTGCGTGTGCCTGTCCTTGTCAGGGCAGGGTGGGCTCTGCCCTCATACAACCTGCTTCCAGAAAGCCCCATTCAGCAGGTCCAGGACACAGATGTTGCCGAAGTCGGTGTTTCTTATGGTCACCCAGAGCATCCACGAACGACACACGCAGCTGGAAAGGATCCCCCGCAACCGCAGCTCTTGCACTGGTTTACATTTCCTCTTGGCTGCTTCGACTTCAGACGCATGTTCAGTCTTGCAGCTTCCCTCTCCCTCTCACAGCACGGGAACACACGTCACCCACCAGCTCCGGAGCTGTCACGTTCGTACTGCCTGGGAAGATAACGCTTGTCACCACCTGGAGAGGATTACAGCTGCTGTCTTTCAGCAGAGTTGAGGAGGAGGGAGGAGAGGCAATGCAAGACTTTCACAGCTGGACGGCATGTTTGGCTGTGCATAGCTCTATGGCATGTTTGGCTGTGCATCTCTGTTTGTCTTTTGGGTGGATTTTTTTTTGTTTTGGTTTTTGTTTGTTTTTTTTTTTTAATTTTACGGGCCAGAGAAATTGTTTCCTGATGTGTATTGGTTTTGTTTGCTTGTTTGTTTTTTCTAAACAGGAAATACTCAGTGAAAGATGATGAAGAGCATGGTGAAAATGAAAGTGTAAACCACTGAAATAAAAGAAACGTGCTTTCTAAAGCTAAGGTCTTCACAGATGTGTGCAAGCAGACACTTGTCTCACTAATGGAGAGCAATAATCACCCTTTCCTGGTGGGCCTGTGCTGATCTAGCACTGCATTTATCTCCAGTCACCTGAAATCCCAGCTGCCTTACAGAAAGGGGTGGTTTGTCGTTATTTCTGGACCTCAGGCTCCTCCTGAGGCTTTGCTCTGGAGGACAGGGATAGTTTCCAGGCTGGTTGTGTGTGCCCTGCAAGCTCCCTGTTTTCTTTAATTGGAAGGCAGAGAACTTGCAGGACAGGACTTGATGGCCCCTTGGCAAATGGCAGAAATAAGAGTTCCTCCTAACACAGGGTTAAGAATGGGATGGGAAAATTCAAACCCACCAAGCCCCAAAATCAGACATTCAGGAGTTGTGCTGTTCTTCTCCAAAAGTGCAACATGACTTTTCTGCAGCAAGATAGACTTTGTTTAAGCCATTTAGTCCCAATAATCCTTCAGCAAGGAATATCCTCCTATGTCTTCCTACATCCTCGTAGATGCAGGACGAGTGGGCTGCAGTTAGGACATGGAATAAGAACCACACAACAGTTTAAACTGTTGCAGTTGCAGCTTTTGGCTGTTTCACACATTACACCCTTGGCCACAGTCAGTCCCTGCAATTTGCCCTCCTCAGAGTTAGATACCATGGGGACATGGAAGATATACAACAGGGGACGGATAACTAAGAAGGTCTGAGCAAACACAGGCTACCCAGGGCTGTGGGATCTCTCTCCATCTCTGCTTTTGGAGCTGTCCTGGTAAACAAATTGAATAATTTGAATAATTGAAATAAATTGTATTGGTGAATAAATATTCCCAGGCTCAGAAAGAGATACAGAATGTACTCAGCAGAAAAGGGGACTCAGGTTCTTGGCTTCTGAATTGTGAATTATTCAGTCTTTTATATGCCGGAAAAGTGCCAGACACTAAGACATCTTCTGAGCTGCATTGACCCAATGCAGCCTTTCCAGGAAGTGACTCGAATGGAGATTCCCTAATTATTTCAGACCCTGATATTTGACTGTGGACTACTAGGTGTATACACGGCCTCTGTATGCCAGGGAAAGAGAGGGATTATTTAGGGAGGGATTCCTGATGTATGAGACAGAAGGGATGGTATTTCATGTGTACATTTCCAGGCTGTAGATGTTGATTCTTCTCATGGCTTTAAGCCACAGACTCCATCACCACATCAGGCTGAAGGAGCAATCTCTGTAACCCTGCAGCCACTTCTAATTTTGACTCCATGCCCTTCGAGCTGAGCACTGGGGTCTGTGCAGCTCCCATAGGGAGCACCCCTGCTGACCTTTCTAATTTCAGGAGCTTGATGCGTGCTTATCCCTGAAATCCACAGCAACACTTATATCTACAAGCAACCTGCAATTTGATATTGCATTGCACTGAATTGCATTTTGCTGCAGCTGAGAGGACACAGCCCTGTGCAGAGGAGGATGTGTTTATTCTAAGCCCTGTGGTGTGAACGTGAGGTCGAACCGTGAGGGTTGATCGTGCAGGCTGTGGCAGGCTTGTGTTTCTTTTTTCCCTCTGTAAAAGAGGCTGGGTCCTCCTTAGCCTATTGCAGAGCCCTGGCTGACAGAAGTGACATGTATTAACCTTTCAGCTCTTGCATAAAGGATGGAGCTTGGGCTCCTTTTCCAGTTTTAAAAGAGCTGAGCGAGGCTTTTTCAGTCCTATAACAGAGAGGGAGTAGGCGGAGGAGCAAGGTCAGGACAGTGTGTCCTAAGAGGATGGAAATGCTTCCCTGTGGTGCCTAATTAGTCTGTTATAGCACAGAAATCCTCCGCCTTCACCGGTCCCTGATTCAATTCTCCGTGGTCCCAGGCAGCAGGATTGCCTTAGGACGATGGCTATTTTGGCTTCTGTTCTCGCACTCCTTATCTCTTGTGCTGAGGTACAGAGAAGACTTTCAGCTCTAGGACCCAGGCTTAATAAACATCGTCTCTTCACTTCCCATGCAATGCTATCTTCAGCAGTGCTTCTCCTGCCCATGACAGCAACCTCAACCACTCAAGGCTAATTCCATGTTTAGCTTCATGAATACATGAGTAAGGCACCAGAATATACAAAAATCTCTTTGTTTTACACTGAAACACTTGAAGAATACTGTGCAAGTTGCTAAACACTCAAATTTCTGTATTTCTCTTTCAAGCATCGATTTCTCCCCAGGGATAAAAAGGACCAATCCCTGATCTTGAGAGTGTCACTGGGTGGTAGGACTCACCCCTATTAAAAACTCTGCCTTCAGGAGCAGGCAAGAGATGCAGTCAGATCCATCTCTCACTTGTCTGTCTGTCCTGCACTCCGGTCTCCCCCTTGCCATGCCTCCATGTGTCAGACACATGATTCACCAAATACCCATGTCAGGTACCACGGAGGGCAGTCACAGGCCTAAAGGGCTCTGTGCACCAACTATGCCTCAGTTCATAGGCTCCATGATGCTCACTGATCCCATACAATCACTGAATGGTTTTGTTTGGAAGGGACCTCAACAACCACCCAGTCCAACCCCCCTGGACAGGGACATCTCCACCAGCCCAGGCTGCTCCAAGCCCCGGCCAACCTGGCCTTGGGCACTGCCAGGGAGGGGGCACCCACAGCTTCTCTGGGCAACCTGGGCCAAGGCCTCACCATGCACCATCCAAGGTGTGGACTGGGGAGTATTTAGACTTCCCTTCTTCTTTGTGGTGGCATTAGACGTGAGAGGTTGGTTTGCGTCACTAAATGTCCAAACCAGTCAGATGATGGAGCAGACAAGAGAACAGAGATTCCACATTAAAATCCACAATGGTTTGAAGAAAAAGAGTTTTCCCATTAATAAAAGCATCCCTGTGGTTCTGAAAAGCCCAGATTATATTTTACGGCAGAAGCCTTGGTCTCTCCCCCAGTCTCCCACCTTACCCCAAACCTAACCTCGAACACAGATACTCATTAGTCCTAACATGCTGTGCTTTGGCTTCCTAAGAAATCTGGAGAGTAAAAGCAGAACATTAAGGAGTTCTCTGGGGACACAGCTTCGATGCTTGCCTCAGAGGTGAGGAAAGCATCATTCAGACTTGACACCACATTGCACACCTGAGAAATCCATCTCAAGGAGACAACTCCACAGCAGAAGAGTAACATCTTAGAAGTTACTTGTAGGGCAACTTAATTCTGTGAGCCATAGTCCTGGTGACAAATTTAACAGATATAGGAACTTCAGAGATGAGACCAAGCTAGTGAGGACAGCAATTCCTGGCAAAATCCGTCCAGCATGTGCCAGGAAGGAAGTAGATCTTGGGGAGTAAAATGCACCCACTCTGTGAGAGCTTCATTATCTCCCACAGCTGTTGCCTATTCTGAACTGAGGATTTGATTACATCAGATGTCTTTTGGATCTCCCAGCCAGTCGCAGTGAGGTACGTCATCTAATCTCATCAGCTCTCACCTTCCTGTGACATCCCTTGTGCAAGGAAAGAGGATTGTGCATCTCTGGCCACACCCCGGATTCACGTCACGTGTGGGAGTGCTGCTGCTGGAGAGGAAGGACAGAAGGTGGGAAAAAGCTGAGCCCCCTTACTCCCCACTTTCCTTCACTTCCCTGTTGCTCCTCCCTATCTCTTCCTGTTGGTGATGCTGGCAGAGACTGTCTGTTTCCCAGCAAGATGACAGGAACCCAACGTCCCTCTTGGGTTTAGGGCTGTTCCCTGCCATGGTGACAGGGAGGGCACCAAGGTTTGCTGGGAGATGCCATGTCCCATAGCAATTGAAGAAAAGAGAAGAAACAGAGCATCCATCCCCAAACAAGGTTCTGGATACAGTACAGGTGTTTTAGAGTCTCTTTGCCAAATTGGGAGTGGTTCAGACAATTCTGAATATATATACTAATTACATCTGTAGATGATGCTAAGATGGGAAAACATTTTACAGTGTCACAACCCTCAGGACCGTAAGAGACATCTTCATGACCTGAGTGTCATAATCACTTCTTATTCTTTTATGTGGATCATCCCTAGAGAGAGGAAGACCCACTTCCCTCTAGAATGGCTTGTACAAACCTGTAGAAGAACCTGAGAGGAACTTAAATGTCTTTGTCTGGGAAAGCAGTGTGGTTATTTCAGAAAATAACGACACAGCTTTCCTACCCAAATACATTAGTGATGGTGCTTAAACCACAACGCTTCCATTCATATCTACAGCTGTTAAGCTAAGTCTGCTGGTACCTGTCCTTCTGCTATTGGTCATGCACTGTCACCCACACCCTAGTCACCCTGAGAAACACAGTGTCTACAAGTTGGTATTTCTCCAGTCATTGTACTCATTGACCTTCATCTGGTCAGTGATCTCAGAGCAGGCTATGCCACACATGGTCAGCAAAAATAGCCACAGAAATGCTTCCTCAAGTCCCACCAGTGTCTTCCACTCAGGGACATTTGTAGGGAACTAAAATCTGGAGTGGTCTCAGGATCTCCCATCTGGAAGCTGTTTTGTTTTGTATAACGTATCAATGAGGAGAACATGGTCTTTCAAAGCAGTTCAGTTACTGCTGAACTGTGCAACCATTGCTCTACACCCTTGGGTAGTTTAAATGGAAAAAAAAGAGTGAGGAGTGTCAGAATACCTATGGATTAGTGTCCTTCCCTATAACATGGGAAATGTAGAGTCAAGCTCCCTATGGAGTTTTTGGAGCAAGGTCTTCCTGAAAGTGAGAGAGAGGGTCTTGCTACTAAGCAGGTAAGAGATTACTTCCTCCTGCTGCTGCAACTTGTGCAAGGAACAGGTTGGCATCTTCTGAATACGCCCACTGGATCAATCCCCAAAGCTAAACAGGTAAGGACATGCTCAGCTGGTGAATCCCAAGGGGGTTTGGATATGACTAAGCTCCTTGCTGATCATCGCTGTCAAGACTTGGACAGTTCTAAACATGTCCAGAAACAAAGAAATTTATATGCTGTGAGGGCTGATGAGAATGAAGAGTGTTCGGTGCACCCCAGGATAGGTGGCTGCAAACTGAGTGTTTAGAGGATCAGAAATTAAATGTATAGAAAGCAAGTTCAAGGGCAGAAGGTGGATACATAAATGATAGCATATCAAAATAAGCAAATACATAAAAATGAAAAAAAAGGAGGATAATACTTAGATATCAACTACACCAATCTAAATTTTGTTGTATGGATGGTTTTCAGCCATTTTTGCTGCTTCTCTCCAGTACGAGGGCAAAATATTTCTAGATCTCTTGGTTATGTCAGTATGAGAAATATTGATTGAGGCACCCAAATCTTTGTCCCTCTTGATCCCTGCTGATTGCTACTGTGTCCTTTGACTTACACCACCATGAGATCAGAAGTTGGGGAGGCTGTGATGTAGCTTGAATACTGCAGTGGAAGAGTTGTTCCAAGGAAACTGGTGAGGTTGTAAAGGAGTTTCTACTTTTTTGCATTAAAATTCACCGCCCAAGACATGAGCTCATTAAATGCCGTTAGGAGCAGGTGGAACAGATGATTGATGTGATCTCTGCTTGAAGCTTTTTGATATCTTTAAATCCTTTTTCTGGACACAGGAAAAAATTAAATTAGCCTGACTATGAAACAAGAAACATCCTGACAACAGCACCCCACGAGGTAAGTTTTATTCTCTAGAAAACATTAAAACACAAAAATCTTTGCTGAGAGACATTAGGAGACAAGAGTATTATAAAAATTAGTTTGATCTGGGGTTGTTTCAGTGCTAGCAGAAAGGAAGATGCAATTTCCATCTGAATTATTGCCAGTATTGTGCTGGTACCAGTGGCATGTTTACATGCATGGACTTTTTGCAAGGATTTGCCCATTCAATGAAGACATGGAAAGCTTTCTTCTGCAAACTGTCCTGCAAAGGGAGGCTGCTCACCACAGTAGAAAATGGGATATTCAGGCAGTTATCACCCAAAGAAGATGTGCCTGCTGATGGTTTCCAAGCCAGTTGTGAGTATGGGTAGATTGCAGCAATTATAAGTGAGGAAAGAAAGTCCAGCAGGCATTCAAACTCAGAAGCAAGTCTCTCCACAATAATAAGATGAGACATCTAGAAACTTTTGGAGACATTTCAGTGCTACTTTTCTTCACACTGCCATGGACATCCCCATATGATTTTCAAAATATCCATTACAAGGTGTTCCTAGCACATAGCTCTCACTTTTGGAAATGAACTGCCCTAAAGGTTTGCAGCACAGTGAAAACCTGAGAGATGAATAGTGCAGAGTCCTTGCTAAGCTCAGGGAACCCAAAATACTGGCTTTTTTTAAGAGCTGGACCCACAAATTCACTTTATCCCTGCTGCAGAAGCAACTTGCTTAGCAAAACCAGGCAGGACTCAAAGCTTTTGCTGTGCAAGTGCAATCTTTGCTTCCTGCACCTTTTTCTGGTTACTGCAAATAGACATCAAGTAGAATATGCTAGGTGTTAGCCCAGTGGAAACTGGATTTGTAAGCTTATGATGTCCTTTGAGACAAGGGTCGTGCTGAGCATCAGTGGTGGATTTCCACTGAAAATAAAGCGGGTATCTGAAATAACAACCCTTTTCCTGGCCAGATAGCTCTATGGCTGCACTCAGAAACACATGTAAGAGCCTAAGTCCCACAGAAGTCAGTAAGATTGGAACCTTACATATCTTTCTGATGATTGGAACCCTATATATCTTGCTGAACAGAGGTATCTCATTCAAATTTTTCATTACATCCTCAGATGGCCACAGAAATTACTATGGTGAGTTCTCAAGTGTCACATGTTATTTGGTTGGTTGGACTTTCCTGTGGGAATGAAGAGATGAACATAAGGGCCACGACAAAGGTGATTGAAGTCTCATGTGAAGACTAAGAAATTGCCTCCTGGTTTGGGGAATGCTGTGTCCAAGGTTGATTGGTGCTGAACTGCAACTTGACCATGCCCATCCACGCATGCACAAAGTAAGGAAAGAGTAAAATAATCTTCTTCCTTACCAGCTGGAAGGACATGTGTCACCTCAATACTGTACAAATCCCTGCAGTTTAGCTCCTTTGAGAGCTGCACCAACATTTCATCATTGCCTTGCAGCCAAGCGACCCTCCCATTTCACTCCTGCTCATCCCCAAAGCTGCAATGGTACATATCAAAGATTAATGTTTCACTTAATTTGATGTCTCATTGTGGACATGATGCAGAGCAGACTTTCCCATGATACAGAAAGGGTTTGGTTTCAGTGCCATGAATCACCTCTTGGTCTCTGAGATATGCACACAGGACTGACAGATGGGATTCAGGACACCTGCAAGACATCGTCCTCTGGAGCTGGTGGTGGGAGTCAGAGAGGATTAACTAGGACATTTCAGATGGCACTTCATGCTGGTTGTGGGCATGTGAGCAAGTGAATGGGGCTCATTTCCAGATTGCAGGTATCTAAATATCTGTGGAAATGAGATGATGCTGTAGTCAAAGGAGATGTGGTCAGTGCAGACAGCAGAGCCTGGAGAGCTGCTGAGTTCAACCTATAGCAAACATTGACAATTCCTCTCCTGAATATTTGTCTAAACACCATTGACTGGATCACATTTTCCAGCTGCACGTGGATAGCTCAGATACCAAAGAGCATCTCAAGTGGCACCAGACAACAATGCATGAGCAACAAGTTGAGCCACCTGCAGGTGTCCTAACTTCAGGTGCCCACAAACTGAATACATCTGTATAGCAAAGAAGGATTAATCCTGCTTTAAGGTTTAGGGAGAGAAGTCAGGTACTCACACAGTGAGAAGTTTTACCTTTTCTGCGCAGGTGCATCCCAGAACACTGGCAGAGAATTGCATTGTGCCAGGAACAGTGTAACAGCAATGCTGACTCCAGAGCTATTTAAAAATTAAATATCTAAGCATAGAAAATGAAGTCTGACCACTGGGGTTAGTTCCCAGGAAAAAGGTGATTCATTTTGATCTCATACCCAGTGATGAGTCTTACAGATGGGGGAATCCAGCATGAGACCACCCTGCCTCTGTGCTTGCAATTCCTTCCACCTCTGCAAGATCTATGTCACCAGTCTTTCTCCAGTGCCAAAAAGGAGGTAAGATAAAACCCCACACCATGGGACAGAAGGGTAATCAGGCAGCTAGATCGTGGCATCACTGGGGAAATAACTTTAATCGAATATATTATATTTAATAATAGCAATATGCAGATATACTAATTATGGTAACTTCACGAAGCCCAGCGGCTTGGAAGTACCAACACTAAGCATGAAGAAGTAAAGAGCAGTGACAGATTGTATCCCAACCCTTCAGAAATGGACTCCTCGAGGGACAGACTGAAATAGTGAAATGGGTTAAGTGGATTAAACAAAACACAAAAGAGAGAGGGCAGCAAGACAACAAAAACTGCGCAGAGCGAAATGCTTCACCATTACAGAAAGCAGCGTAAATAAATTGTGTGTGCCAGAAGTAAATGAGACTACTGTATGATCATCCAGTTCTGCTCCCTACCCTGAAAATTACTTTCTGCTCACCTTTTCTTGTCTGGGCAAGTCTTAAACTTTATTTTAAACTTTATTTTAAAGTTTTAAATGGGTTTAAGCAGTGTCATGTGTGTTTTCTTGGGTCATTCATACCTGCATTCAGTGAAGTGCAGAAACTAATGCGGATGGACAAAGCACAGAAATATGGTTGCAGGGAAGATGGGAAGAAAGAGCACTGCAAAGAGAGGTAGAAATACACACAGCAACGCAAAAAGGCAGCTGGGAATAGCTGGGGATCAGCTGTAAGAGGGAGGCTTCAGTTTGATATATGGTGCCAGAGAGATTATTAATGATTTGATGGTTTTTACCTTTAAAAACTTTGGGCGTATTATTTATTATGTCACCAGAGTGCTCATATGATCTATGAAAGGGGCAATAATACGTATCTGTTCCTGGCCTCTCAGATTCACTGCGTTTTTACAGCCTTTAATTAGGATTTAATTCTGCACTCCCAAAATAGAGAAGGAGTATGTGGTATACTTGAAGCAAAAGGCAAAGAAAAACATCCCCTCCTCACTTAAAATATCCTATATGTCTTTCCACCATGAATGAACAGCTCTGCTGATAGTCACTGCTGCATTTTCACAGGTCAAAGTATTCATTTTCATTAGAAAAAAATGAATAATCCAGGGAAACCCAATTGGACTACAAATCCTGCTGGAGCCGTGACTTTAGCATCCTTCCATGAAGTTGGCTGGTAAAGCCATGTTTAGCTGGTTGCTGAGTGGGGATCTCTGTGACAGGTGAATCTCCTGTATTTGGGGGCAATTGCCTGTGATTTGGACATGGTCTCATCACCTGGGGCTGGGGAAAGGCAGGAGGACCTGCGTATCAGACTCAGCCAACGTACTCATTGGCAATGAAAGGGCAGAACTGCAGCTCCCTCACCTTTATTGGTGTCCTCAACACATCTTATTGTCTTCCCTTGGAAACTGCCCCTCTCTACTCCCACTGGGACCTGTGCTTGACTGTGGCACTCCTTCATGCCCAAAGTCAACCCCTAGATGGTGGCCTTTGAGAGGCCCAAGTCCCTCTTGACCCCTGAACTCCCATCCTCCACTATAAAGGGATTGTCCTGGCCATGGCATAACCTGGGAGTGATTCCGCCCAAAACGGCAAGGAAAGAGAGAGATGGCTGCTGATGGGTGGCAACAAATGGGGCCAGGGATTTGTCAGAGAAGGGCAAGTCAGCACTGGCACGCCCAAGGGAGAGCTGCTGTGAAGTGCTTCTCCCAAAGCTTTGGGATGCAGCATGTCTGAATCTGGGTCTGGGTCTGAGTCCAGCTCTGCCTGCCACTGGGATCTGGGGTGATTTTTGAAGCTGTCTGATTGAGAAACACAGATTTTCTGGTTCCCTTGCAAGCTGGGACACAGGAAGAACCCCATTTTTCTCTGCTCACATTAGGAAGTCCCATAACCTCTGCACCAGGGTGAACTTTCCCTTTGGGCAACAGGAGGCTCAAAATTTGCAGGTTGAATGTAACCATGGTGCTGAGGAAATTGAGACCTCAGAAGTTGTATTATTATATTACTGTTCTCCTCCATAGACAGAACACCTATTCCTGGTGGTTTGGCAAGGGACAATAATAAAACAATCAGAATAAATATTCTGAATAGTGGGAAAATGCACTTTTAACCTGCTCTGCAAATGCACCTCCTGGTCTGATTCTTCCCCTCTTCAATGCTTTGCTGTGCGCTTTTGTTTGTCAATAGTTTTAACGCACGAGTGCGGATGTGGGTGTTGATTCAATACCTAGTGCAGTTGCAAGGGGCATATTTCCACCTAGCACCACCCATATTCCTTAATTATAGTTGTTTTGGGTTTGGGTGGGCTGAGATATGGGTGCTGGTGAGGTTAGGAGAGGAGTTTACCTGAGGATTGCCTAATGGCCATGATAACAAGTTTCTAACAGGTAGCAGACCCTGTCTGAGTTTCTAGATTTACTTCTTAGGATGTCAGCTATGTCAATGGCATTGGTGGATGAGATCTGCAAATCTTCTCTCTAGACTATGCCAGCATGAGGCTATGAAAAAAGAGGAAAAAGGATGGCCCATAACAAGTGTTCTGTACACATCCAAGGTGATCCTTTAGCAGAAAAGTGGAGCTGCAGACATCAAAATGTGAGAAATTAGGCCCAGGACAGAGCTGACACGAGCTGTGGGATGGAGACAGTGACATGCAAAGGGAAAGATCAGCACATGATACTATCTGTTAATGATGCACACAGCGAACTTCATCTTGGGAAAAAATAGAAAGCAACAACCACTGCAAAACAGGAATGAGCATTTTTTACCAAAGAGTAACGACAACTGTGAGAGGGATCATTTATTACAGGGTATGACCAGAGCTCCCTCTCCCCCTTAGCATGCCTCTACAGTGTTTAGCAAATTTTAGGAAGAGTGTATAAGAAGTGAGATGCATACAGGACTATTTGGAAAATTCAATGGTCCTTGAGCAAAGCCAGAGCTCACCATGTACCCTGGTGGAAAGACTTTAACATCAACCTAAACCTCTGTTTAAACAAGCAAATAAGGCCTGGTCCCAGCTTGCTTTAATACAAACATCTGCCATTCCATCACGTATCAGTTATTAAAACTCCTCAGATGAACATAAACTAGGAGCTGCCTGAATTCACTTCAATTGCTCTCGTTGGACCATTTACGCAAGTCGAGAGACTCTGAGGCTCATTTTTCAGTTTCAAGCCATGATGCCTTGCTGGGGATGATATAATGCTCTCCATAACCTCTCTGTCCTGGAAGAAGCCACGCTCAGTCAATACCCCATCAGGGTGACAGGTCCCAAATCCCACTGCAAGCCGTGATGGATTGTCTCGGGGTGAGATTTCATCTATCTCCTGCTTTCAGAGGGGAGCTGACACAAGTAATTGGTGTCACTTTTGCTGGGACAGTGCCAAATGCTGACAAAACAGTTCCTAATCAGAAGTGCTGGTGATGTGCACTGGGATTTGTGTGCTGGACACCAGGAAGGTGTCATCATGGGAGTGAGCTTGAGGGGCTTCATCTTGCTGGGACACAGTGGCCCCTTGGAGCAGGAGCTTGGCGTTATGAGGAAGGTTGGTGGCACAACCAGCTTGGCAAGAGTTGTGTGTGGGCCTGGAAACGTGACTAAAGGCTCACCCTGAGCCCTGGAGAGCTCAGGAGCCCAGGAGAAAGTTCCTCAGGTCCTTATTCTTCTGTAAATCAGCCCTTAATACTCTGTTGAAGGACCTACAGAATCCTGCCATGTAATGGCGTGGTGTCAAGTTCCTTGCATGCACCACTGGGTGCTATATGGCACTATACGTTGTTATTGATGCAGCGATACTTTGATGTGGTACTAAGGGACATGGTTTAGCTCCAGATTTGGTAGAGTTAGGTTATGGTTGGACTCAATGATCTTGATTCTAAATCACTGTATACAGTTTCAACCCTAAAAATATTACTATTTTGGTAGTTATTCAGGAATGAAGAGAGACTAGTGACTTTTTCACTATCATAAAGTGAATCTGGATTTCCTACATCCTAGCTCTGCTTTTCCCACAGAACTTCTTTGCCAAACTGTCCACCTCTTTGTTGCAGCCACCACCCGCCTTTCACTGAGAGCCCTTTGGACCAGCAGATTGGGACCCCAAGCCTACTTTAGCTCCTAACACTACCAAAACACAGCAGGGATATGCAGCTGCTCCCTGGGAAGATGATCCATCTTGGCAGCCCCCTGGGATAAATCCAATTTAACTCCATTAAGCCAGTGGAGTGGATTTTAGTGCAAGACAGACCAGGTCTTGCTGAAAGGTTTCAGGCTCTAAGAGAGTTTCACCTAGTAACGACACCCGTGTTTCTATACTTAAGAACTTGGACTTGGTGACACATGAATAGAGGGAGGGTATTTTACATGTCCCTAGGGCTTTCAAAAGCTGCTTAATTGTCCTCCTCCTCTCCCACTTTTCCTTTGCTGTATTGTTAGCGTTATCAACAACTCCACCACGCAGGAAAATAATTCAGCACCTGGCACTGGGCTTGTATCCTGTCTGCAGGGGCCGCAGGGCGAACAATTAGGTCTGCATCTCCCGTATGGCACCACACACGGCGAGCGGGGAAGGAAACCTGGGGCAACCGCACAATTGGCGGGGAAGCATCAGCCACGCTCGGAGGAATAGTTTGCCGTCGGTGGATTTGCTTTTCCAACTCTGTACTGGGGACACACATGCATTGGACGCCCTCTGCTGACTATATGATAAATATGAGTATATTGCATTTCTCTGTAGCGCTGTAATTCAAAGTTAGACCCAGTTTTGCCGGGCCTTAACAACTCTGTTCTTACATGGTTACGAATGAATAAGAAGGTGGGGTGGAAAGGGCTTCTAGGTCATGCCCTACCCCAAAACTAAAATCAAATTTGCTTGAATGCTGATTGCCAAAATTGAGTCCATCTTCTTCTCAAAACTTCTTTTTAAAGTGACTTTCTATTTCCCTGCTCTGTCCTGGCATTTGCCATTTTCCTGCCAGTTTAACTGGTTGACTTCCAGAATAGCATGGATTAAGCTACTGGCTCTTGACTCCTCAGGAGCTCAACTAGGAGGTGTGAGCTGTCTACTAACACTGTCTCGATGTCTCAAAGAGTTTTTGAAGCTCTGAAGAGTCTGGCCCAGCTTTGGCTCCCAGGGCCATTAGTTTTCCCATCCCTAGACTGCACAGCTAAAGTTGATGAAGCAGAGCTGACCTCTCAGGCTGAATCTTCTTCCAAAAATTCTCAAAAATGCAAGCAGATCCATTCTTTCCAAGTACAGGTTTGGCAATTTCCTCCACCAAGAATTGCAAATTTTTGTTCTGGGGCAAAATGTATGTCTCTTCCTGCAGAAGTGCAGTGAGGGGGAACCAGCAACATGAACTGATGCCCTTTTGGGGAGTTACCAGCTGGTTGCTCACAGACCTTTGAATTAGAAACCAGTTGTGTTGATTTGCCCACCTTTTCTCCGAACATCTCCTGCACTGGGCTGGTAGCCTTATGAGGTTACCTGATCACTGGAGAGGGAGAAGATGCTCTTTAAAGGGTATATTGTGCTTTGTGCAAAGGCTCAGAATTACCTGAGTTAATAATTCTGCTTATACTGCAGGGCAGAGGGGGATTTTATCCAGGCTGAAATATGAGTGTGCTGACCCCAAGGGATATACGCAGATATAGAAGGCAGGCTGCATTTTCTATCAGTACCAAGATTCTTTAATTTGCAGGGACTTTTAGGAAAATCCCTTTGCTAATTCCATATCACTTGCTCTCTGCCTGTGCCGTGATCCTACAGCCCAGGCAGCAATCTGAGAGAGCACGTGTCCATGGGGACAGCCTTGTGGGGTCTCATGGGGAGACGTGTGTCTTGTGAACCGAATTTTGGAGACCTGGAACCAGAAACTACAGCCAGGCTCGGCTCTGGCCAATTTTTGAAAGCACACCGACGGGTGCTTCGGTTCAACATCTCTCTGTTTCACTAAGGTATACTGTACCTTAGAGGGACTCAGGCTGTGATCAAAGTAAAACTTCACATACAGTCCTTGCACATTTTTTGAACCATTCAGAGTGACCATTACTTGGTGGGCACTTGTGTAGGAGCTTCATTAGTACCTTGCTCCAACGAGCAGTTTAGGTATCTTCAACTAGGAGGAAGTTCAGGACTCTGAACACAGGTGCTCAGGACTTCCTCTAACCCAAATTTCAATATTTTGTGCCCAAACTGACTGACGGAGATATGTCCCATCCTGGATTGCATTTTCAGGCAACTCGCATGGGTTACTCACAGCTCCCAGACTCAGTCATTGTGGTTTTGATGCTCATAGAAGTCAGGAGGTATTTGGGTTTCCCAGGTGAGGAGAGGCAGACACAGTTTTCTAGTAAGAAATCTGAATTAGCCCTTCCCTCTCTGTAGTGCTCAGGGAAAGCCAGATGCCTAACTTCAGCTCACAGGGATGAAGGCACTTAAAAACTGGGACTGGCGATGCTCGGTGTTGAAATGAGTAACCAGCTCTCCCACGTCCCACCCGCACCCGAACATGGCAACTCTCCAGGCTCCCAAGCGCTGATGAAAGCGTTGAGATTTAGTTTTTAGTGTTGGGAAATATTTCATTTTGACAAAACAACGGCCATATTTCCTGTATCTTTACACAAAAGAAATAACAGGCATGTGTGTATCAAGTGTATTTATCTATACAGGATTTTGCCTTAGAAGGAACAATAGAAACTTGAATCCGTGCAGTCACCCAACCACAGCAGAGTGTTTAGAATTTTTTTTTTAAGTTGTTTTGGAAAATATTGTGCATACGGGAGTTCCTTAACACAGCAAGACAGCAGGCAGCTTCCTGTTATGAAAACAGTCAACAACCTGACATTCAGCAATCTGACATTCCCTGCACCCAACGTGATAAACAGGGCCGATAAAGATCTGCCACAATAGGTACAATAGCACCCCCCCATAAAGGAATAGGACATGGAAAGAGCCTCAATACACAAATATCCCAAGCCATGTCTTCCAGCTTCTTTTATACCATAGATAATCTCATCCTGCTTTCCATATTTTCCCAACATTGATTCATTTCCCCTCAGGCAGGGGTCAAAGTAGGAGCTGGGTGTTTGACACCACTTTCTCGCAGGTCTTTGTAGTTCAGAGGCAATGCTCGGTTGAGATCTGAAAAGTGTTTACTGGGTTTCCCTTCCTCCTGCCATTTATGATCCCTGCACTTCAATGCCACAGCTGCTGAACTCATCTAGCCCGTCCCCAAATTCACCTCCTTCATCTGAATTAAATACCAGAGGCACAACAGAAAATAGTGGGAACCTCTTCCCCCTTCCTTGACCTTGGTGGTGGAAGCTGTAGCTGCCTCTTTTCTTTCTTGGCTCCATACAGCACCCACCACAGTGGGACTCTGAGCCTCTCTGCTGAGACTGCAGGAGATATATCAGATATTAATTATTCCCCCTCACCACCCTCCCAGCAGATAAGTGCAGTCTCTCATCTAAAATGTGTCTGCAAAATAGAAGAGGGGTATCTCCTTCATTACTACTCAGCTCTTCTGTTTCATAAGGGCTTTAGTCATTTTCCAGCCCCTTCACAACCCCAGTGAGCTCAGGCGGAGCATCTCCCACCTTTCCCTTATGGGCTGGGCTTTCATTTCTGCATCCTATAGGAAAGACTCAGCCACTGTGTCCTAACAGCTTTTTGGGTACCACTCAGACAGCAGAGACTGGAGGGAGACAACCTAATCTTCATCTTTTAGCTCTCAAAGAAATGACAAGCTCTCCCTGGCTGTCAGAAGTCTTTGTGGAGAGGAGGATATGCTCTGTAGCATGGGAAATTTTGAAGCACTCCTTGGAGTCACGACTCAGTCCCTTTGGCCCTTGCCTCCACTGTTCACTCACAAAGAAGTTTCCTTTGAAGCTTCCTTTGAAACCAGGAACCCTGTCTCAGCAGCGCAGCTCAAACCTTGCTATAGGAGATGTGAAGGAGGGTGGACATTATTCCATGCAAACTGAACACAGGAAGATTTCGTCCCACATGGAATACTTGACTATAAGTACCATTTATTATTCCAGAGGTAGCATTTACTATTTAATACAACATTTATTGCTTTTGAAGGTATTTGAGTTCTTTCTGCCATGCTTTGGTAGAGCAACGTATCTCAGACTGGACTTTACAATGGCTGGGATACATGAGAGCAGCCTGGCACAAGTTATTCAGCAACATGAAGTCAAGAGCTTGTCCTAATGCCCCTGGACAGCTGAGGAGTGCCCATGCAATGGGGATGCACAGCCTGCAACTCCCACGAGCTGTGGTGCCTGTGCCTTGTCTGCTAAGGGAAATAAGGAACACTGTTAAATTTGAAAGCACATTCAGAGGTAGCACATGTTCAGCAGGTAACTTGTGTGCCATGAGGGCATTGAAGCACCTTTGGCATTTAACCATGAGGCCACAGTCTGGGGAGTTGGGCTTTGATGCCAGAGTACCTTCCCTGATGCTCATACCATGGACTGAAAACAAAACCTTGTGCGGGAGGGCTGTTGGCCATATAGTGAGGCTAAAACATGGATGGAGAGGTCTGATGGTTGGACTCAATGATCGACAGTTGGATTTGATGATCTCAAAGGTCTTTTCCAGCCTAAGTGATTCTGGGATTCATCAACTGCCCAAGTACAGGCTCCCCACAAATTGAAATATTAATGCAATGTCAGAATCAACCCAGATTTCAATGTTTTCTCCAGCCTGGCCAGCCAAGATGCAAGTTAGGTATTGCCTTTCGTTCTCACATTTCGCGTTACTTTGTAAAACAGCAGAGCTACCTTAAGGTAGGAGTAATACAGCTTGTCAATGTAGAAAATGAGCTGTACATTCATCCATGTTCAATACCTGTATTGCAAATCATTAGGTGACACCTGGAAGTGTTTTTGCTATCTAGTAGGATCAAGCAAGAACTTTCAGAAAAGCATCCTAGGAGCTAAAAAGAGAAAGAGAAAAATCCATCCCACCTGAACAGAGAAGCCCCTGTTGTGCTGATGTCTTGCAGTGAGGACTTTCAGGGCTATTACGCTCATTAAAAATGGACTGCACCTCTACTAACCAGCATCAGGACTTGCTGCCTGGCCATGCCAGTGCAGTGGTTGCCCTCTAACCCTCCAGACAAGGGTCCTACACAAAATGCCCAGCTGATCACTGGCCTGTGCCAATGCCTGAGCCATTCCTGGGGTCAGTGACGATGGCCTGGGCCAAAACCATGTCAAGAAATGCTGAAACAATTTAGCAGTGCGGATGAAGGAATTCCTGTCTGGGGTAATTCACTGGTATGATGCAGCCCTGGAGTCCTTCTTGACCTTGTCTGGTCACGGTTTCTGATTTATGCCACTGTTAATTGCTATAATTTACTATTTCCGCTGCAGTAGCAACAAGGAGCCTCAGACTGAAGAAGAAATACTTGTACTGGTCACTGCTCAGTAGCAGAGAGGGCCATCTCCTCTCTTAAAAACCAAAATACAACCTGTAAGAAGGAGAAGCAGCACCCAGAAGGGCAGGGGACGGTGGCAGCAATGACAAGCCACGCTCAGGGCTGTGACCTCCTGATGGTGTGAAAGCAGGGGGCAGACAAGGGCATTTAAAACTGAGGAGACTTTTAAGGAGAGATCAAGAGAGAAAAAGCTACAGGGGACAGTATATTTGCTATACAGAGGGCTCAGTGCTAAGTCTTAGGCATCCAGCACTGTACAGAAGGGTGCAAAACCTTCCCAGGCCATGGATTGGGTCACAAATCCCTTTTGTACAGGTGCAAAATGACCCGCTACAGTAAACACATAGGTTCACAAGTGGCTCATGCGTTACACTTGGGTTATTTGCAAGCCCTTCAGCTTTTATGTACTCTGTACCCACACGATGATAAGCTGAGCAGCTGTGTTTGATAAGCAAATTCTCCAGGGCCTCCTGGCTACCTCATAAATGGCTCAAATGGTCTCCGGAACAAACCCAAAATTCACTCTTTACATGGCCTTCAGCAACTGAAAAGGGTTTTCTCTCTTCTTGAGCTGTACAGCTACAGCACATTAGAAATGGAAAAATTGCCATAGGCTTCTGCTTTCACCAAAGTGGTCAATGTATTGTTAATAGGAGACCTTCTGACACTGCACTGGTTTAGGAGAAATTGCATTAATATTTTCCATTTGTTCCCCATAGCTGAGCTCCATCGAGAGCCTCACTCATCTCCTTTGCTCCTCATTCCTTGAGAGGCACTTTTTGCTAACACGGAACAGGCAGGATTTGCCCTTGTGCCCCATCCAAGAAAAAGAGAGAAAAATAAGCCCAAACAATTGCAAAGCTTTCATTTGAGAAATTAATCCGCAAGGGAGTAAAGTTAAAAATAAAGATCTTTGGCCAGAGCCTTTATAAGCTCCAGCTATATTCTCTGGAATATAATTCATAAGCACAATATGTTTTTTGTTGTGAATGAGTGTGAAGTACCAGAAAAGGAAAGAGGAAACCCCTAATGTAGTCCTGAATAGACCTGTGAAAAAGGATAATAAAACTTGTCCTGGATTTCCTTTAGCAGCAGGTGCTTCCTTTGGAGTTTCTATTCATTCAGACTTTGGACAGACACGGCTTGCCAATTTTTTTTATTTTTTTAGGGTTTTTTTGTAAACCCAAAGTTCAATTGATCTGAGTGAAGGTGAATTTGTCTCCTTGACCACTGTCAAGATCATGGATCCACAAAGGTGAACGGCAAAGCTTCTCTAGGCTTTTTTGGTGAACCCTGTCTGGATCTCACAGGTAGAAAGGTGCTACCACACCGCTCAGATTGGAAAGTTTCCCCAAGAATCCAAGGCTTGAAGGTTGTAAATTTTAATTTTAAACAGACCACCCATCCTTTTTGTTTGGCCACTGCTGACACCCACTCCTGCCCATCCACGAATTTTAAGCAAGGTGCCAGTGGTGACTGGGGAAATACAGCTACTAAGGCAGGACTCATCTCTATGGAAAGAGCAGCCAATATTAAGCACTAGTTGATGTCTGGAAAACCATTAGCCAGAGGATTAAATAGATGTGATCATTACTCACAGCATGCAAAGGTCTACGCTGTCCAAAGGCCTTCAGCTGTCAACAGCTCTTTGGAGGACACCAGGAGAAGCCAACTTCTCACCATCAGACACAACCTCCCTTCTCTCCCAGGCCCTTTCTCCATCCACAGACAGCATTACCAACCTCCACCAACTCTCTCCATCCCCATTCCTAAATCTTATTCAGCTGCAACACGTTATATTCCCTTCAGTCAATGATCAACAGCTCCCACCTCCTGTGCTGGCTCCTGTAACCCCCCATTATTCCAACCTTGGCCATGCGCTACACACATCTCCCATCCATTTTGCTCAGATAGTGTCGGCCTTTCTTAGAAGATCTCTCTGTCATCCACCGCTTCAAGTTCAAATTTATCATCCTTGCCTTCAGATCCCTGCACGATGCTGCCCCTTTCCTGCTCATTCTTCCTTCTTCCTTCCTTACATACAAGTGGTAAATGCCCTCTCCGAGCACAGAGATGCTGACAACGTCGTTTTTG